>NC_057798.1:734925035-734933727 GCF_018294505.1 Triticum aestivum | reverse complement strand
ACAAACATATAGTCACTAGTATGCCTCTACTTGACTAGCTCATTAATCAAAGATGGTTATGTTTCCTAACCATTGACATGTGTTGTCATTTGATTAATGGGATCACATCATTAGGAGAATGAGGTGATTGACATGACCCATCCCGTTAGCTTAGCACTTGATCGTTTAGTATTCTGCTATTGCTTCCTTCATGACTTATACATGTTCCTGTAACTATGAGAATTGTGTAACTCCCGTTTACCGGAGGAACACTTTGGGTACTACCAAACGTCACAACGTAACTGGGTGATTATAAAGGAGTACTACAGGTGTCTCCGAAGGTACATGTTGAGTTAGCATAATTCGAGATTAGGTTTTGTCACTCCGATTGTCGGAGAGGTATCTCTGGGCCCTCTCGGCAATGCTCATCACCTAAGCCTTGCAAGCATGTAACTAATGAGTTAGTTATAAGATGAAGTATTATAGAACGAGTAAAGAGACTTGTCGATAATGAGATTGAACTAGGTATTGGATACCGACGATCGAATCTCGGACAAGTAACATACCGATGACAAAGGGAACACCGTATGTTGTTATGCGGTTTGACCGATAAAGATCTTCGTAGAATATGTAGGAACCAATATGGGCATCCAGGTCCCGCTATTGGTTATTGACCAGAGATGTGTCTCAGTCATGTCTACATCGTTCTCGAACCGTAGGGTCCGCACGCTTAAGGTTTCGATGACAGTTATATTATGAGTTTATGTATTTTGATGTACCGAAGGTTGTTCGGAGTCCCGGATATGATTACGGACATGACGAGGAGTCTCGAAATGGTCGAGACATAAAGATTGATATATTGGACGGATATATTTGGACATCGGAAAGGTTCCGGAGAAGTTTGGAGCCCCGGAAGGTTACCGGAACCCCCCGGGAGGTATATGGGCCTTATTGGGCCCATGTAGGAGGAAGAGAGAAGGAGCAAGGGAAGGGGGCGCGCCCCCCCCCCAAGCCCAATCCGAATTGGGGAAGGGGGCCGGCCTCCCCTTTCCTTTCTCCTTCCCCCTCTTCCTATTACTACTACTAGTACTACTTCCTAATACTAGTACTCTTTCCTTCCCCCTCCAAATAAGATAAGGAAAAGAGAGGGAAACCTACTTAGAGTAGGTTTCCCCCTCCTCATGGCGCGCCCCCCTTAGGGCCGGCCACCTCCTCCCTCCCTCCTTTATATACGGGGGTAGGGGGGCACCCTAGAACACACAAGTTGATCATTGATCGTTCCTTAGCCATGTGCGGTGCTCCCCTCCACGATATTACACCTCGGTCATATTGTAGCGGTGCTTAGGCGAAGCCCTGCAACAGGAGAACATCAAGATCGTCACCACGCCGTCGTGCTGACGGAACTCCCCCTCGGCGCCTCTGCTGGATCGGAGATCGAGGGTGCGTCATCGAGCTGTACGCGTGTCAAGAACTCAGAGGTGCCGGAGTAACGGTACTTGGATCGGTTGAACCGGAGGACGTACGACTACTTCCTCTATGTTGCGTCAATGCTTCCGCTTTGGTCTACGAGGGTACGTAGACAACACTCTCCCCTCGTTGCTATATCATCACCATGATCTTGCGTGTGCGTAGGAAATTTTTTGAAATTACTACGTTTCCCAACAGTGGTATCAGAGCCTAGGTTTTATGTGTTGATGTTATATGCACGAGTAGAACACAAGTAAGTTGTGGACGATATAAGTCATACTGCCTACCAACATGTCATACTTTGGTTCAGCGGTATTGTGAGATGAAGCGGCCCGGACCGACATTACGCGTACGCTTACGCGAGACTGGTTTCACCGTTACGAGCACTCGTGCTTAAAGGTGGCTAGCGGGTGTCTGTCTCTCTCACTTTAGTTGAACCGAGTGTGGCTCCGCCCGGTCCTTGTGAAGGTTAAAACGGAGTCTATTTGACAAACTATCGTTGTGGTTTTGATGCGTAGGTGAGATTGGTTCTTGCTTAAGCCCGTAGCAGCCACGTAAAATTTGCAACAACAAAGTAGAGGACGTCTAACTTGTTTTTGCAGGGCATGTTATGATGTGATATGGCCAAGACATGATGCTATATTTTATTGTATGAGATGATCATGTTTTGTAACCGAAGTTATCGGCAACTGGCAGGAGCCATATGGTTGTCGCTTTATTGTATGAAATGCAAACGCCCTGTAATTGCTTTACTTTATCACTAAGCGGTAGCGATAGTCGTAGAAGCAATAGATGGCGTAACGACAACGATTCTACGATGGAGATCAAGGTGTCACGCCGGTGACGATGGTGATCACGACGGTGCTTCGAAGATGGAGATCACAAGCACAAGATGATGATGGCCATATCATATCACTTATATTGATTGCATGTGATGTTTATCCTTTATGCATCTTATCTTGCTTTGATTGACGGTAGCATTTTAACATGATCTCTCACTAATTATCAAGAAGTGTTCTCCCTGAGTATGCACCGTTGCGAAAGTTCTTCGTGCTGAGACACCACGTGATGATCGGGTGTGATAGGCTCTACGTTCAAATACAACGGGTGCAAAACAGTTGCACGCGCGGAATACTCAGGTTATACTTGACGAGCCTAGCATATACAGATATGGCCTCGGAACACGGGGACCGAAAGGTCGAGCGTGAATCATATAGTAGATATGATCAACATAGAGATGTTCACCATTGAAACTACTCCATCTCACGTGATGATCGGACATGGTTTAGTTGATTTGGATCACGTAATCACTTAGATGACTAGAGAGATGTCTGTCTAAGTGGGAGTTCTTTAGTAATATGATTAATTGAACTTAAATTTATCATGAACTTAGTACCTGATAGTATTTTGCTTGTCTATGTTTGTTTGTAGATAGATGGCTCATGCTATTGTTCCGTTGAATTTTAATGCGTTCCTTGAGAAAGCAAAGTTGAAAGATGATGGTAGCAATTACACGGACTGGGTCCGTAACCTGAGGATTATCCTCATTGCTGCACAGAAGAGTTACATCCTGGAAGCACCGTTGGGTGCCAGGCCTGCTGCTGATGCAACTGACGACGTTAAGAACGTCTGGCAGAGCAAAGCTGATGACTACTCTATAGTTCAGTGTGCCATGCTTTACGGCTTAGAACCGGGTCTTCAACGACGTTTTGAACGTCATGGGGCATATGAGATGTTCCAGGAGTTGAAGTTAATATTTCAAGCAAATGCCCGGATTGAGAGATATGAAGTCTCCAATAAGTTCTACAGCTGCAAGATGGAGGAGAACAGTTCTGTCAGTGAACATATACTCAAAATGTCTGGGTATAATAATCACTTGATTCAACTGGGAGTTAATCTTCCGGATGATAGCGTCATTGACAGAATTCTCCAATCACTGCCACCAAGCTACAAGAGCTTTGTGATGAACTATAATATGCAAGGGATGAACAAGACTATTCCCGAGCTCTTCGCGATGCTGAAAGCCGCGGAGGTAGAAATCAAAAAGGAGCATCAAGTGTTGATGGTCAACAAGACCACTGGTTTCAAGAAAAGGGGCAAAGGGAAGAAGAAGGGGAACTTCAAAAGGAATGGCAAACAAGTTGCTGTTCAAGTGAAGAAACCCAAGTCTGGACCTAAGCCTGAAACTGAGTGCTTCTACTGCAAGCAGACTGGACACTGGAAGCGGAACTGCCCCAAGTATTTGGCGGATAAGAAGGATGGCAAAGTGAACAAAGGTATATATGATATACATGTTATTGATGTGTACCTTACTAATGCTCGCAGTAGCACCTGGGTATTTGATACTGGTTCTGTTGCTAACATTTGCAACTCGAAACAGGGACTACGGATTAAGCGAAGATTAGCTAAGGACGAGGTGACGATGCGCGTGGGAAATGGTTCCAAAGTCGATGTGATCGCGGTCGGCACGCTACCTCTACATCTACCATCGGGATTAGTTTTAGACCTGAATAATTGTTATTTGGTGCCTGCGTTGAGCATGAACATTATATCTGGATCTTGTTTGATGCGAGACGGTTATTCATTTAAATCAGAGAATAATGGTTGTTCTATTTATATGAGTAATATCTTTTATGGTCATGCACCCTTGAAGAGTGGTCTATTTTTTAAATCTCGATAGTAGTGATACACATATTCATAATGTTGAAGCCAAAAGATGCAGAGTTGATAATGATAGTGCAACATATTTGTGGCACTGCCGTTTAGGTCATATCGGTGTAAAACGCATGAAGAAACTCCATACTGATGGACTTCTGGAATCACTTGATTATGAATCACTTGGTACTTGCGAACCGTGCCTCATGGGCAAGATGACCAAAACACCGTTCTCCGGATCTATGGAGAGAGCAACAGATTTGTTGGAAATCATACATACAGATGTATGTGGTCCGATGAATGTTGAGGCTCGTGGCGGATATCGTTATTTCCTCACCTTCACAGATGATTTGAGCAGATATGGGTATATCTACTTAATGAAGCACAAGTCTGAAACATTTGAAAAGTTCAAAGAATTTCAGAGTGAAGTAGAAAATCATCGTAACAAGAAAATAAAGTTTCTACGATCTGATCATGGAGGAGAATATTTGAGTTACGAGTTTGGTTTACATTTGAAACAATGTGGAATAGTTTCGCAACTCACGCCACCTGGAACACCACAGCGAAATGGTGTGTCTGAACATCATAATCGTACTTTACTTGATATGGTGCGATCTATGATGTCTCTTACCGATTTACCGCTATCGTTTTGGGGTTATGCTTTAGAGACGGCCGCATTCACGTTAAATAGGGCACCATCAAAATCCGTTGAGACGACGCCTTATGAACTGTGGTTTGGCAAGAAACCAAAGTTGTCGTTTCTCAAAGTTTGGGGCTGCGATGCTTATGTGAAGAAACTTCAACCAGATAAGCTCGAACCCAAATCGGAGAAATGTGTCTTCATAGGATACCCAAAGGAGACAATTGGGTACATCTTCTATCACAGATCTGAAGGCAAGATTTTCGTTGCTAAAATCGGATCCTTTCTAGAGAAGGAGTTTCTCTCGAAAGAAGTGAGTGGGAGGAAAGTAGAACTTGATGAGATAACTGTATCTACTCCCTTATTGGAAAGTAGTTCATCACAAGAACCGGTTCCTGTGACAACTACACCAATTAGTGAGGAAGCTAATGATATTGATCATGAAACTTCAGATCAAGTTTCTACTGAACCTCGTAGGTCTACCAGAGTAAGATCCGCACCAGAGTGGTACGGAAATCATATTCTGGAAGTCATGTTACTAGACCATGATGAATCTACGAACTATGAGGAAGCGATGATGAGCCCAGATTCCGCAAAATGGCTAGAGGCCATGAAATCTGAGATAGGATCCATGTATGAAAACAAAGTATGGACTTTGGTTGACTTGCCCGATGATCGGCAAGCCATTGAGAATAAATGGATCTTTAAGAAGAAGACTGACGCTGATGGTAATGTTACTGTCTACAAAGCTTGACTTGTTGCAAAAGGTTTTCGACAAGTTCAAGGGGTTGACTACGATGAGACTTTCTCACCCGTAGCGATGCTTAAGTCTGTCCGAATCATGTTGGCTATTGCTGCATTTCATGATTATGAAATTTGGCAAATGGATGTCAAGACTGCATTCTTGAATGGATTTCTAGAAGAAGAGTTGTATATGATGCAACCTGAAGGTTTTGTTGATCCAAAAGGTGCTGACAAAGTGTGCAAGCTCCAACGTTCCATTTATGGACTGGTGCAAGCATCTCGGAGTTGGAATAAACGTTTTGATAGTGTGATCAAAGCATATGGCTTTATACAGACTTTTGGAGAAGCCTGTATTTACAAGAAAGTTAGTGGGAGCTCTGTAGCATTTCTAGTTTTATATGTTGATGACATATTATTAATTGGAAATGATATAGAATTTCTGGATAGCATAAAGGGATACTTGAATAAAAGTTTTTCTATGAAAGACCTCGGTGAAGCTGCTTACATATTGGGCATCAAGATCTATAGAGATAGATCAAGACGCTTAATAGGACTTTCACAAAGTACATACCTTGACAAAATTTTGAAAAAGTTCAAAATGGATCAGGCAAAGAAAGGATTCTTGCCTATGCTACAAGGTGTGAAGTTGAGTCAAACTCAATTCCCGACCACAGCAGAAGATAGAGAGAAAATGAAAGATGTTCCCTATGCTTCAGCCATAGGCTCTATCATGTATGCAATGCTGTGTACTAGACCTGACGTATGCTTAGCAATAAGCTTGGCAGGTAGGTACCAAAGTAATCCAGGAGTGGATCACTGGACAGCGGTCAAGGACATCCTAAAATACCTAAAAAGGACTAAGGATATGTTTCTCGTATATGGAGGTGACAAAGAGCTAGTCGTAAATGGTTACGTCGATGCAAGCTTTGACACTGATCCGGACGATTCTAAATCGCAGACCGGATACGTGTTTTTATTAAACGGGGGAGCTGTAAGTTGGTGCAGTTCTAAACAAAGCGTCGTGGCAAGATCTACATGTGAAGAGGAGTACATAGCTGCTTCTGAAGCAGCAAATGAAGGAGTGTGGATGAAGGAGTTCATTTCCGATCTAGGTGTCATACCTAGTGCATCGGGACCAATGAAGATCTTCTGTGACAATACTGGTGCAATTGCCTTGGCAAAGGAATCCAGATTTCACAAGAGGACCAAGCACATCAAGAGACGCTTCAATTCCATTCGGGACCAAGTCCAAGTGGGAGACATAGAGATTTACAAGATACATACGGATCTGAATGTTGCAGACCCGTTGACTAAGCCTCTCTCACGAGCAAAACATGATCAGCACCAAGACTCCATGGGTGTTAGAATCATTACTATGTAATCTAGATTATTGACTCTAGTGCAAGTGGGAGACTGAAGGAAATATGCCCTAGAGGCAATAATAAAGTTATTATTTATTTCCTCATATCATGATAAATGTTTATTATTCATGCTAGAATTGTATTAACCGGAAACATGATACATGTATGAATACATAGACAAACATATAGTCACTAGTATGCCTCTACTTGACTAGCTCATTAATCAAAGATGGTTATGTTTCCTAACCATTGACATGTGTTGTCATTTGATTAATGGGATCACATCATTAGGAGAATGAGGTGATTGACATGACCCATCCCGTTAGCTTAGCACTTGATCGTTTAGTATTCTGCTATTGCTTCCTTCATGACTTATACATGTTCCTGTAACTATGAGAATTGTGTAACTCCCGTTTACCGGAGGAACACTTTGGGTACTACCAAACGTCACAACGTAACTGGGTGATTATAAAGGAGTACTACAGGTGTCTCCGAAGGTACATGTTGAGTTAGCATAATTCGAGATTAGGTTTTGTCACTCCGATTGTCGGAGAGGTATCTCTGGGCCCTCTCGGCAATGCTCATCACCTAAGCCTTGCAAGCATGTAACTAATGAGTTAGTTATAAGATGAAGTATTACAGAACGAGTAAAGAGACTTGTCGATAACGAGATTGAACTAGGTATTGGATACCGACGATCGAATCTCGGACAAGTAACATACCGATGACAAAGGGAACAGCGTATGTTGTTATGCGGTTTGACCGATAAAGATCTTCGTAGAATATGTAGGAACCAATATGGGCATCCAGGTCCCGCTATTGGTTATTGACCAGAGATGTGTCTCAGTCATGTCTACATCGTTCTCGAACCGTAGGGTCTGCACGCTTAAGGTTTCGATGACAGTTATATTATGAGTTTATGTATTTTGATGTACTGAAGGTTGTTTGGAGTCCCGGATATGATTACGGACATGACGAGGAGTCTCAAAATGGTCGAGACATAAAGATTGATATATTGGACGGATATATTTGGACACCGGAAAGGTTCCGGAGAAGTTTGGAGCCCCGGAAGGTTACCGGAACCCCCCGGGAGGTATATGGGCCTTATTGGGCCCATGTAGGAGGAAGAGAGAAGGAGCAAGGGAAGGGGGCGCCCCCCCCCAAGCCCAATCCGAATTGGGGAAGGGGGCCGGCCTCCCCTTTCCTTTCTCCTTCCCCCTCTTCCTATTACTACTACTAGTACTACTTCCTAATACTAGTACTCTTTCCTTCCCCCTCCAAATAAGATAAGGAAAAGAGAGGGAAACCTACTTAGAGTAGGTTTCCCCCTCCTCATGGCGCGCCCCCCTTAGGGCCAGCCACCTCCTCCCTCCCTCCTTTATATACGGGGGTAGGGGGGCACCCTAGAACACACAAGTTGATCATTGATCGTTCCTTAGCCGTGTGCGGTGCCCCCCTCCACGATATTACACCTCGGTCATATTGTAGCGGTGCTTAGGCGAAGCCCTGCAACAGGAGAACATCAAGATCGTCACCACACCGTCGTGCTGACGGAACTCCCCCTCGGCGCCTCTGCTGGATCGGAGATCGAGGGTGCGTCATCGAGCTGTACGCGTGTCAAGAACTCGGAGGTGCCGGAGTAACGGTACTTGGATCGGTTGAACCGGAGGACGTACGACTACTTCCTCTACGTTGCGTCAACGCTTCCGCTTCGGTCTACGAGGGTACGTAGACAACACTCTCCCCTCGTTGCTATATCATCACCATGATCTTGCGTGTGCGTAGGAATTTTTTTGAAATTACTACGTTTCCCAACAGTGGCATCCGAGCCTAGGTTTTATGCGTT
>NC_057798.1:734909897-734924959 GCF_018294505.1 Triticum aestivum | reverse complement strand
CGGCATTACTGTTTGATGATATTTTTAAAAAAAATATTACTGTCTTATAAAAAAAATATTACTGTTATGATTTAAACAAGTTTGAACATATTTAAACACAAATAAGTATCAAACAACATTTTAAATGCATAAAAAAAATTGTGGAGCCTGGGAATCAAACCCAGGACCTCCTGGTGTGAGAACTGGCTGCTGACCAGTCGAGCTAGTAGAGGGAACTTGATGTGGATCAGGTCAGGTGAAAGATAACCTGTTGGCTAGAGCAGAAATAAAAAAAATACTAATGGCGCACCAGGGTGAGGTGCGCCATTAGTATGGATGTACTTATGGCGCACCGAGGGTGAGGTGCGCCATTAGTATTGTGCCGCCCCCATCCATATTTCCTCCCCGGCCCAAACCTATCCCCTCTCTCTCCCTCGCCCTCGCCCTCGATCCCCTTCCCCTCTCCTCTCCCGACGCTGCTACCCCGCCACCTCGACGCCGCCCCGACGCCGCCTCGACGCCTCGGCGCCTTCCCGTCCGACGGCGCCAAGCACTGCTACGTGCTCCCCGTCGCCACCCCCGCGCGCTACCTCGTCCGCGCCACCTTCCTCTACGCCGGATTCGACGGCGACGACGCCTTCCCGGAGTTCAACCTCTACCTCGGCGCCACCCGCTGGTCCCTCGTCGTCGTCTACGACGGCGCCCGCCTCGTCACAAGGGAGGCCGTCGTGCTGGCCCAGTCCTCCACCGTCTCCGTCTGCCTCTCCAACGCCACCACCGGCCGGCCCTTCATCTCGACCCTCAAGCTCCGACCCCTCAACGGGTCGCTGTACCGCACCGACGCCGAGGCCCGCGCCTTCCTCGCCCTCGCCGCCCGCATCAACTTCGGTGCACCCTCGCCAGATCCCGTCAGGTCTGTCTTCCCCTTTCCCCATTCTTTTTCTTCTGATTATGATTTTAAAATGTAATCAATCTTCTTTCACTTGCTATTCTTCCTACAAATCACTGGATTCGTAGACTATATGCCTACATGCCAAATGGTGATTTTTTGTTTTACACAAGTAAAATGTGGTCAACCAATTGAACCCAAAATTTGTCATCTCCAGCAAACTAGTGTCTTTTTATTGTCTGTAGATTAATATGGATGTTGGTCTTCCTTAGGTTCAAAACCAATAAACCAAACTAACTTGTCATTCTTGTTTTTAATCACTGTGACAACACATAACTTATGTTAAGAAACTGATGACATTTCAATATTTTACTTATTAAACCAACCAAGGTTGCACCTGCACAACCTTGAGCTGGGAGGTGATGTCAAGCATAGTCACTTCTGCCAGATATGGCTTGTAAAAGCCAGGAGAAATACTGTCCTTCTTTGTTTCTTGAAAGCTCGCCGAGAAGTTAACTCCTAGGGTTTTAGCAGTTATGTATAAAAAACATAGAAAAGCCCGGCGGAATTAACTTTGGATTTTCTGCATTTAACTAAAAACCCATAAAGAGTACAGTTCATTATTGAATAAAATGAAATGGCAGTTTATTTAGAAATTTGGAGCAGTTGTTCTATGGTTTTTTTAGCACAAAAAGTTTGATTATATAAGCAAAAACAATTGTTAGCTTTTAGATGTTGTGGTGGTTCACTTGGGGGTATGTGTAGCAGTTAGCAAAAACAGAGGACTAAAGTGCAAATCTAAACAGGTTCCAACATTAACTTGTGATGATAGTTTGCATTTGTTCCAGTGTTTCCACTTCCGGGCATTGCTCGATGGCTGTGCTGATACTGATAGTCTGCATGTTTCTGATAGACAAGAAACAACACTGAAACTAATTGGTGCTCTGAACCGTTAAACCCTCTCTACATTTTCATCTGCAACTCAGCACATCACCAAAACTAACCGGTGCTTTGTAACGTTAAGCCCTCTACATTTTCATCCGTGACACTCATTTTCCTTCCTCATCTGTCATCACCTACCAATCTTTTAGTTGGAATTATATAGATGTTATATCGATTCTTAAGCATCGGAAATTTGAGTTTCGAAGCCATAGAACAGGAGCGCAGTAGGTCACACGAAGTAGTTGCCTCTCCTTGTCAGTTTTAGTTTCAAATTTGGGTCCTTGTTTGGTCACAAGATACATATGTCAGATTAATATCTACATCCTCATGTTGCTAACTGACTACTTCATGCAAATTCTGTGACCCGTTCGTACTGTAGTTATTTGTTGCTCATGCTTTAGGTGTTCATGAACATCAGCTTAATTGACCACATTGATCTGAATTTAATTTCTGTCTAATTTTGAGCAACATGAAATTGGTTCCTTAGTTCTCTTAGCAATGAAAGAAAAAGTTTGTTTGTTCAGAAAACACCCAAAAACTACAGAATCCAAATAACAGATGACAAATTTCTGTTGTTTGCAGAATCACCGAGAAAACAATAAAAGCTTGGCAAGAATCTTGAAAGAGCGTTCACCAACCTTAGATTTGATAACGATTCTAGTAAATGATCACCAACTAATCCAATTACAAGCATAGTAGAGCATAGTATGGATTCTAATGTTCAACTCTGACTAAACAGGTTCTGCAAATGGTCTTTTACTGCACTTGACTGAAGAAGTAGGTGTCTGCTATATCCTGCACTTGAGGTGAGTTGTGTTCTCAGGTTTACATTGCAATGGGCACTCTTCTTGTAAACACAAATTCAGATTTATATACTATATGCTGGCATGACTGTTTTTATTAGGCAGGACAGTGCAGTAGTTGATGTATCTTGGGTTGATTATAAAGTTGCTTGGGTTTAATATTACCCGGAAAAGGTTTTGACTTGAAATGTTAATAGCACAGAGAGCACCACAAGTTAAACACCTCAATCTGTTAGTATTTGTCTGCATTTTCTCACATTCTTCTTGTATCTGATCCAGTATTGCTTGTAGTGGTTTGTCCAAAATGTTGAATGATACTGCTTGGAGATGCATATATTGTTTCACCTCTTCACATGCCAATGTATTTTCCATGTTGTGATGGAGGCCTTTTTTGCCTTGTCCACCCGAGAGGCCCTTGAGTTTGCTGGAATGTCGATTAACTTCCGTTCCAGCAAATTCGGGTACTCCGTATGTCCTATTTTCAGCAAAGGTCATGCTGAAATTTTTCGTGAATTTTAGCATGACTTTGCTAAAAATAGGACATATGGGGTACTTGTGACTAATGCATGGGCCGGGGTACTTGTGACTAATGATGAAAGCTTAGGCTTTTAGGGTGCCTCGGCGTCGAAAAACCCTCAATGATAAAAGCTTAGCTTTTAGGATGCCTCGGTGTCGACAAACCCTAAATGATGAGACCATGATCTTGTTCCTTGACAATAACCAACTTTTTGACCAAACTTTGTTCCTATTTAGAGAGAAACATGGCCAACTCCGATGAGGCCGGGGGTTCGGGCGGCAAGGCATTCTGGAAGCTGTCCCAGGAGATGGAGGAACAACCTCACTTGTATGAGGACGCCGCCTTCCCCACCGATCCTGAGACCACTGATGGTACCGCCGAGGATGACCCCACTGATGCCACCACTGATGGTGTCGCCGAGGATGCCACCACTGATGATGGCGGCGCACACACAGATGGCAGCCAACCGAAGAGGCAACGGAAGGACCGGCGCCCGACCGTGCTCCGCACCCTCAAGGAGGAAGTTACTGAAGTGGACTCCGACGGGAATCCAGCGGCGCCCGAACGAATAGTCAAGGGGTACTCGCTTCAGCTCGGGTGCATTCTCCGGAGCACCGTCTCGATCAACACCGAGAACCTGAGGCATCCTGACCGAGGGAATTTGCGCAACCTCCTCTTCACGAAGCTGCACGAACGATACAAGTTCCCCGCTGAATTTGAAAACAGAAGCCTCAAAGGGAATAAAGTGAACAATGCTGCCCTCACGAAGATGAGCAAGGCCCTGTCTACTTGGAAAAGCAATGTGAAGAGAATGATCGAGAAAGGTGAGAGTTATGAGAAGATCAAGGAGATAAATCCTTCGATCACCGAAGATGACTACAACGACTTCAAGATCAATTGCTCGAGCACCGCAAACTCCGAATCAAGTCAGTGGGGGAAAGAAATGCGGGAGTTGAACTTAGGGGAACACAAACTCGGTCCTAGCGGTTACAGAGTGGCGGAGCCTATATGGGACAAGGAGGACGCGGAGCGTGCCGAGCAAGGCCTACCGCCCCGCTTCGAGAAATACAACGGTAACAAGCAGACCAGGAACTATGTCAGGGCCCGGTACAAGGAGGACCCGATAACAAAGGAGCTTACCATGGATCCGAAGACCAGGGCGCTTGAGCTTGTTCTGGTAAGGAATACACCCCCGCGTAATTAGCTCCATATGGTTGCATTCTAATTAATGAAGCCAAATTTCTAAATGGTTCACATTCCTTCCGCAGGCGACTGAAAGCAGTAGCGCGGGGTCGACTAAGAGCAACCCTTGGGACACCACTCTAAATAGGGCGTTGAATGTAATGAAGAACAAGGATAAGCTCGGTAAGCCGACGTCAGCTGGTCGTGTGGCCGGCAAAGGCTTGTCCACAAAATGGGGGTCATACTATACCGCTGGTGTGCGGAAGGAGAAAAAGACTAGCTCGGAAAGCCAGGCGCGCGAGGTTCAAGAACTCAAGGCACATGTGGCGCGGATTCCGGAGATTGTCCAAGAGCAAGTGCAACAACAACTCGGAGCGACGATCACCGCCATTGTGCCTACCTTGATCAAGGGGTTGAGTGCGTGGATTGCGGGCGGCCAACAGGGGCCGCCCCCGATTCCTAGCTTCACGGCCAGCAACTCGCAGAATGCGATGGCGGGGCCATTGGTGTCTCCGGCGGAGGCGGCATTGGTGTCTCCGACGCCGGCACGGGAGCTTAATGCACCCGGGTGTACGCCGGCCGGCACCTCTGCAGCAAGCGGCCCCTCCGTCAACTGCACGCCCGCCGTTGGCGGTGCCTCTACATTAGCCGAGCTCGATGCCATCATCACGGTAACTAATTAAGCCTCTCTTGGCCGAGGACTTCATCTCCTTGCCTTTGACTGGGCATCCCTGACGCCCTACATGTTTTCGCAGGGCGCCGCCGACGTTCCGTGCACTCTCCTGCACTTCGTGAACAACGAGTTGGTCGATGTCGCCAAGGGTAAAATCGTTCAACCGGGCAACCCCTTGTTCCACGGTACCCAGATGCCACCCAACTTGTTTAGGTTTGAACTGGTTCGGGTGCTGCCAGGCTGCGATGAGTTGTTACCTCCGATTCGACCCGTCAGGGCCGACAATGATGACGTGATGACTCTCAGCGCCTGCCTAAGCTGGCCCCTGCTTTGGCCGAAGAGCCAGATTCGTTTGGGGGCGGGGGACACCACCCCAAAGACAACACCGCCAGTCGTGCCGGCGCCAAGTCGGCCCCATGGAAAGACCGCCGCAACGGTGCCGGACATCCCTATGCCACTGGATCCAAACATGCATATGGCACAGGATCAGAACGACGACGACGACGATACATTTGGCAACGTCGATCAGTACTTTGCCGAACATGGGTACGATGGCGACTTCATGGGGCCTCCTTCTCAAGAACCCAACCCAACAAAAGACGTGCGCGATCTAGCTGGTACCGCGGAGAAGCCAAGTTGCAACAGGCGTCGTCTGCCATTCAGCTCTCAGGAGACGCCTCCAGCTGCCGACTTCACCGAGCCTCAGATAGGTGAGGTGCGAAATATTATCAGCCCCAACACACTCAAGAAGGCGGTCTGTGAGCAGAACTCGGTCCCATTACAGGAGAAGAAGAAGGCACGCAAAAGAAAGACTAACAAGGGTGCGAGCCAGCCGGCACCGAGTATGATCCGTGCTCAGGACGGGCCACCTTCACCTAAGGATATCTCGAGGAGGGTGCATGTGGCGGGTAGGGCGATGCTACCGACAAATATGCTCAATGCTGCAACCGGTGCTATGCGGAGTCTGCATGACAGTGTTCTTTCTTTGGAGAAGCGACGTCTCAGAGAGAAGGATGTGGCATACTCGGTCTTCACGGCCAAGGTGCCAGAGGGCAAGGGCTTTGTGGATAACTCCATCGGGCGTACGATCATCCTGCGGTTTGATGACATCCACGCTATGTTGAACCTTCATCCGCTGCACTACACCTTCGTTCGGCTATTTTCGCTGAGTATGGAGATGCGGATCATTCGCGACAAGACCCCGGACATCGTGATAGTCGACCCCTTCTACATGCGTGCCAAGATCTTGGGCAGCGCTGGGGACCGGCAAGTCGCGAGTTCTTACCTCGAAGGCGTCATTCTGGCAAACCAAGATAAGGATAACTTCCTCGTGCCTTACTTTCCCGAGTAAGTCCTCCCCTCAACCGGCCCGTAACATATGAATTCTTAGATTTCGATCATTTTTCTTTTAACAATCCGTGTTTTCTGCAGTGACACACATTGCACGCTC
Source organism: Triticum aestivum (assembly GCF_018294505.1). Taxonomy (NCBI): domain Eukaryota; kingdom Viridiplantae; phylum Streptophyta; class Magnoliopsida; order Poales; family Poaceae; genus Triticum; species Triticum aestivum. Next base: position 734,918,524 of record NC_057798.1, on the reverse strand, counting down.
ATCCTCCTAAGCCCCAAATATTCCATGGCCATGTATTTCGACCCGGACCGTCAGTCGAACATAGACTACACAAATGTCAAGAAGGTTCTTGATGATGTTCTCCCCGGCTACGCCAAATCTGGAGGCACCTTCACCGGGCCTATTCGTAAGTACGGCAAGCACGTGTTCTCCCACAATACGACGTTCTGCTGTGTCAAGCAGCCGCCTGGCGGTCAGAAGGATGCCTACTACGCCATCCATCACATGCGGGCGATCGTACGGGACCATCATCAACTTCTGCTACCGAGTAAACTCAAAGATTGGGCCGCGAGCGTGTCGGCAATCCAGGACGCGGACATCAGACAAGAATTCTTTCGCATCCAGTCGGAGTTTACGGAAATCATCCATCAAGATGTCCTTCGTACCCCGGGGCAGTTCTACCTCAGAAATCAACCGTCCAACAGTGACATCGACACAATGCTACAAATGCAGGCTGACAACGCCCGTTCTTTCATGACTCCCACGATAGACGGCGGCTTCATCCACGCTCCGGTCCCTTGAGTCGAGTCGAAATCAGTGATGCTGTGTCTAATTCTGAAACATCGATTGGCTCATGTTGTAATTAAACTTTAATGAACTTGTAGTATGTCTCTTTGGTTTCGAGAGTCGTTTAACTTAGATGTAATCGATGCTATTAATGTCTTGTTTTTCTCTTCCGATCGTTCTGTTGCATACTTATATATTACTTATGTATTGTCTGTAAATTGGTACTAACGTTTCGTTTGGCTAGTGCATAGCGATGCCGTCGTATGCAGGGCCGTTCCTGAGATTTTGGGGGCCCGGGGCGAAACTAAACCTCAGGGCCCTTAGTATAAACACAAATAATAATAATGAATATATGTATATATAAAATGTTACCAGCAAGCACTTAAATATACGCAAAAAGGGTATACGTATCAAGTAATTATACATATTACCTTTACTTTTTTATCATTGCCAGATGCAGATTCACTTATAATGTGGTTGATGTCAATTCTTCCAATAATTTCTTCTCGATACACATTAATTGTTGCCAAACCATTTAAATTCATGGGTCATTGTTGACCTCCTCAATAATTTAACATAGAAATTTTTCTTTTAGCCGATGTGATAGTCACGGGCACTGTAAATAAGATGTAATAAACAATAGAGACATTAGGTTAACAATCAAACTCTCTGACATAGTAAAAACTACTCAATAGAGTTACACCATCCGATTATTGTCAACTATTGTCAACTGATTATTTGGGTTCATCTAAGCACTAGTACTGCTCTTGAACAAATTATTAATAGCTTCTCTTTATGATTGTATCGGGTCATCCACACATTATATTCAATTTTCACCTAGGTGAAAATATATGCGAGGGGTAAATAAATTACTTAATTATAGTAATATATGTATAGAGAGTAGGGATTAGGGAACGGTAACATACCTTGGATTGATGCGATGTGTACTCGTTTGCGTTTGGATCTAGAATTTGACGAATCAACGATGAGTGTGCGCTTGTCTAGCGCCTGAAGGCGGGAGAGCAGAGCGTCGTCGCGTACTAGTCTGGAGATCTAGGTGCCCGGAAATAGATTGACGAGAGGACGAACTGGCGATCGGAATTTAGGAGAAAAGGACCAGGACGGCGGCGTACTAGAGCAGATGTACGGCGCAAAAATTTGTACGTGATGGAATAGGAAGGAGTCGATTCACCAAAAGAAAAGGAATAGAAATGAATTGCTTTTTTTTGAGATAATGAATGAATTGCTAATCTGCCGGCGTCAACGCCTGGCTGCCTTCCTAACACGATCCACAATCCATAGTTTTTTAAGCACTAGCACATTGGCTACCTGCATGCCGGCCGGGGAGGGGCCCCTGGATTTTGGGGGCCCGGGACGGCCGCCCCCCCTGCCCCCCCATCCGGGCCGGGCCTGGTCGTATGTCGTGTACAAGGGTAAGGTTCCCGGAGTCTACGACGACTGGGAGGAGTGTCGGAGACAGGTCCACCGATTCAGCGGTAACCGTTACAAAGGGTACACCACTAGGGCCAAGGCCGAATCTAGATACGCCCGCTATCTAGCGAGAGAGGGGAGGGAGCGTTGGAGGAACTGGATGAAGACGAGTTTCATCGTGATGATGCTCATCGTGATGACCGTAGCTCTCTTCTATGTGATGGTAGTTTAGATGATCGATATCGACTTGTAATGTGAAGACAAACTCGCTACTCGCGGTTTCGAGACTTGTAATATAATGTTCTATCTTTGTTCGGTCTTTTCAATTCGGAGACTAATATGATGAATTGTATTCAGAGACTAATATGATGAATTGTATTCAGAGACTAATCTTCTATTGTATTCGATGAATCTGTTGTTGATGTGTGCTGTCTATATTTTATCCAATTATACATTTTGTAACCTGTGCAAAAAACAGAAAATTAAAAAATAAAAAAACCCTAATATTCATACTAATGGCGCATCACATCACAGTGCGCCATTAGTATGCCAAAGGATACTAATGACGCATCGTTAAACAGTGCGCCATTAGTATGCCGAAGTTACTAATGGCGCATCTTGTTGTTGTGCGCCATTAGTATGCCAAAGCACCTGGGTATACATGGCCCCCTGGGAGGCATACTAATGGCGCACTGTTGTAAATACTAATGGCGCATCAGAGGTCCGCCATTAGTATACCAGATACTAATGGCCACTGGTGCGCCATTAGTAAAATATACTAATGGCGTGTCACTAATGGCACACCACTAATACGCCATTAATGGCCAAATTAGGTGCGCCATTAGTAGGCCTTTTCCTAGTAGTGATTGGAGCATAGAGCAGGTATTGGTGGAGTGGCTCGTTCAACTTCATCATTCATCTCGGCTTGGTGCAAACCAATCCCTGGCATCACCGATCCACTTGTGGCAGAAGCGACCGCGTACGTGAAGGTGTGGTGGTGGCTTTACTTCGTGGTTTTCAGCGAGTGCAGATTGAGACCGACTGTTTGGATGTAGTGAACCTCTGGAACTCGCGCCGTATTTCGCGCTCTCTGATAGCGCCGTTACTCTTAGATATTGAGGAGCTAGCTGCTAGTTTTATTTCTTTTGATATTCTACATGTAAAGAGACATGCCAATCTCCCGGCCCACCTCTGTGCGAGACAAGCGAGCACATTGGAGGTGTCGAAGTGTTGGATGGACTCTCCTCCGGGTTTGCTGATAACCAGCCTCATGGCTGATAGTGCTGGCGGTTTGAATAAAGCTCTTCATTACCATGAAAAAAAAACCCACAAAAACGTGATTCGCTACATACGGCGGCGGCGTGTAGGACAGGCCCGAATGAGACATTTTCCCAGCCGCCACACTCCACCCTTCACCTTTCCCCTTCCCCCGAAGAGAAAACATTCGTCCACCCGCCCAAGTACCCAACCCAAGATTCCACCACCCACAGGCCGAAGCCTATCCATCCGCCGCAGCACCCGGCCCCACTGCTCATTCATTTACCCAAACCTACGCACCGTCGCTGTTCCTACACATCGGAATCTGGACGGAGGTTTGCCAGTTAACATTACTCACCCGTACACACACCCTCGCGAGGAGCCAACACCACACCCGTCACAGCCAAGCGGGCCCGAAATAATCGACTGCGCGGCGGGCCCTCCTCCTCATGCGAGGGGTACGACCGCAAATCCACCGTGCATTACGATTAGCAGCAGTTAATGCGCGCTGCACTTTGCGCAGGCCAACAACCAGTAGCCGATAAAGTTTGTCCCACTTACCTCCGCGCGCCGCAACCGGGTCGCCCACGCAGTCCCTGCGGGTGGGCCGGCCGCACGGGCGGGCCCGCGCGTCATGGGGGCGGCGCGGCCCGTTTAAAGCGGTGGCCGTAGCAGTTTCCGCCGACGTCGCTTCCAAAAATCGCCTCCTCACGTTTCCGGTTCGGATTCCCCTCGCGTCACACGCTCCCCTTCCCCTTCCCGCACGCTCTCTCCCTCGCGCTCCCATGGCGTCCCTCTTCAGGGCTCGCCGGCGGCGATCGCCGGAGGACGAAGGGGACGACGGCGAAGGATCCGGATCCGGGCGGGGCAAGCGCCGCCGCCTCTCGCCGGAGGAGGGCGCGCTGGTGCCGGCGGAGGGGGGCAGGAGCCCCGGGTGGCTCTCCACCATCGTCACCGGGGCCAAGCGGGTCATATCCTCCGTGCTCTTCTCCTCGTCCGAGGAGCAGGCCTCCGGGGACGAGGAGGAGGAGGAGGAGGAGGACGGCTCCGAGCAGGACTCCGGTGAGTTGCTCCCCCTTCCCCATTTCCCCCATTGTCTCCGCTTCTCGCCCTCTCCGTGTAGTGAGCTCCGGACCTAGTGCGCTCGGTCGTTCACTTAGACCTGTCAGTAGTGGCCGTGGTAACCTATAATGGGCAAGTTGGTGCTGCGCGAGGGCTTCAGCCGCGGGTCGCGACCTAGGGTTTCGGTTTTGACTTCTCAAATTAGAGTACTGGTTTTTGAATTTGCCTGTTCCGCGGCTACTGTCGGCAGTAATGGTGCAGCAGAAGTGCCGAGCGCCTGATAGATTGCGGTAGAGTAAGGATTTTGTCTCGCTAGGTGGAATTGGGGATAAAACGATGACGAATTCGAAAACCGTAAATTTCCCCCCGTTGTTGTGGAATTTGAAAATTGAGACGATGAATTATTGTTCTGAATGTACCTCAGTCAAGAGCTTTGGTCAGACTTGGTTAATTTTGAGTGGGAAGCTACTTCGGAGGTACTATTTGGAATGAATATGGGAGTTGCTTCATTTTTTTAGTGGGAAGCTACTTTGGAGGTATTTGGAATGAATATGGGGGTTTAAAAAGTTAGTTCTGGCAGGGTTAGAGAACTGCTCAATCCCGGGTTCAGAAATGATGCAGAATCTGTCAGTCATTCAATTCATAAACATTAGTAGGTGGGAGATTGAGATATATTGCTTCCTTGTAAGCTTGAAACATTTTAGAAATACTACTAGAATGCTGCTCCATCACATAGTAGTTTGTTTCACATGTAAAACTTTGACCTCAGTTGCATCGTGTCATCTCTTCTTTCCTGGACTGTTTGATGTGTCCTCACACTGCTATCTAGTGCATCTCACAACTTCATATTCAGTTGTGGATTATTCTTAGATATGTTATAAATGTGTTAATTTCAAGTACTTGTGCAGATGGAAACGAAGATACCCGTGATACTCATGGAAAAATAGTTCCTTACAGCGAGTCAAAGCTTGCCATTGAGGAAATGGTTTTGAAGGAAACATTTTCAAGGTAACTGGAGTATATTATTCTTTTACTAGCAATGTGCCCGTGTGTTGCAAACGGATCCAAAGTAGAATAATACTTGTTCACAAACTTGAAAGAAAACACTTTAGTTTTGATATACATATATCACAAAAAATTATATTATGTTTCACTCAAAATATATTCCTCGGGCTTTTTTGATGAGGTGAGGGAGGGATGTGGTTGGTTTCAAGATACTAAGGGGTTTTCTGCAAATTGGAGCAGAGAAGTGGCCTATCGTTGCAAAAAGGCCACAACTTACCTCACAGTCGTTAGATGCAGATCTAATGGTCAGAAATGACGGATGATAGACACACCATCGTCACCAACTGAGTCTTTTATAGGAGTAGAGATACGCGTGCTAATATGTATAGTTGACTTTTTTTTGGACAGCCACTATGAATTAGAATTCACTGGTTAAGAATTTAGTTTGTGTTTCTTCAATCAAAACTGGTGTTTGTCTTGTAAACCTCTATAATGATATACTCCCTCCGTCCCATAATATAAGAGCGTTTTTGACATGTAGTGTCAAAAACGCTCTTATATTATGGGACAGAGGGAGTACTTATTAGTAGTAAAAGAATCTAGTTTTTTGTTTCGTCAATCAGAACTGATGTGGGTCTTGTGAGCTTCTATAATGAACTGTAACGAGATGCTTCTTAATTGAATCGACTTTATGTTTTGTCAATCGAAACTGATGTCGACAAGAGCTTTCTATAATGAACTGCAGCCACATATTTCTTTTTAATTTGAATCAGAGGAAAGACCAAGTGATACTAATACCTCAAATGGAGATTATAGCTCTGATTGGCTCTCTTTAGCAGTGCACGGCTAAGAAAAGAGTGCAGTTCGAAGCACTATGGATCTAATCCTGACTTAAGTAACTGTTATGCATACTATTTGTTTCTGAGACATTTTGGTTGTTTATATTTGGTAGATACATAAAGTTTAGGCCTTGATTTCTTGAATAAGCTCGATCGTATCTACTACTTTCCCTCTGAATTATTGCTGTTCATTTTTCAGGGATGAATGTGATAAGATGGTAAAGCTATTACAGTCACGTGTTACAGATTCAGCATTTCCTGAAGCCTATGAGCATGGGACACCAAAAGAAACCCCAAGAAGGAATGGCCATGATTTTACTGGAGCTTGGCGTTCCTTGAATCGCAATAGAAATGGCCCTGGGTCAGGTCCATTTTTTAGTACCGGACCTGGTAACTTTTCTCCTGGCTCTCCTCTCCAAGCATCACCTGAGCTATGTAGTGCAGCAGTTATGGAAGCAAAGAAATGGTTGGAAGAGAAAAGGCAGGGATTAGGCTCAAAGCCTGAAGATCATGGACCTTGCACATTGAACACTGATGTGCTTAATGCTGTGAGTGCTGGTGTATTTTTCTTTTCTAACGGTTATAGCCTTGAACTCTTAGGCGATTGCATAGCTGAATGAATGTTTATCTTGGTTGCTTCTGTTGTTGTTTACCTTAATGGCTTGGCATCTCATGCAGGACCTCAAATCTGACAAGGGTTCTCCTGTCGATTTAGCAAAATCATACATGCAGTCATTGCCACCATGGCAGTCCCCTTTATTAGGCAGTCGGAGATTTAAATCTCCACCCTCCGGTGGAGTACATATTAATGATGAAGAAGGATCCAAATACTTCTCATCATCGAAGGTAATTCAAAATATAGGAGCAACAGTTTTCTGCCAGGTCACAATGGAATTGCCAGAATTTGCAATTATGTTCAGCCTAGTTTTTGAGGGATAATTTGGATTAGTAGGAACTCTGTAACATCTGCTTCATTATTTTTGCTGATCAGTATTCTAGTCTTGAATGAGATACATATGAACTCTGTAATTGCTGCTTAACTGTTTGTGCATGAACTTGTTTCTTTGAACACATTGTTGCATTTGCTATTGACTGTAGACATTCATTAAATTTCGGAATATAACATTGTGACCGTATTCGATATAAGCATGTTAATATGGCATGAAAATTGTGCAGTCACATGTTTGCATGCTTTATTTCTATTATTTCACCAAAACTTATTATATACTGCCAACTATTCTTGCATTTTCACTTGTAAGTATTTTCCTTTCTGAAGGTCGACACCAAGGAAGACTTCCTTTCCAGTTCCAACTTCTGGGAGAACTTTGATATGCGAAGAGATCACATTAGATTTTCTGAAACTGCAGAAGCTTCTAAGTCGAGGCCTCATGGTTCTACTTCCAGATTGTTTGATAATGGTGTCTCTATACTCTCGCCAGGTACTCGTGATGAAGTTGGACAGCCTGTACAGGGTTATGAAGGTGAGATTTCTTCTTTACAAACGTGAGCTTTTTATGACGCCGAATCACTCATGGTGCGTACTCCGATTGTCAAGAACATGTCTTTTGGCTGTAAACGACTAATTTGTTTCATGTAATTTAGGTTCTGATAAAGTTGCTGCAGCAGAACCAGCCAATGAGTGCTCCTTACCTATTTCACCAACTAAAGATGGAAACCATGTGAGTCGTGAATTTTCCTGTATCCATGGCCGTAATTTAGATACACCAGAGAAGTGTTGAATCTTTATTTGATAGTATAAGCATGGCCCTGCAAACATTATCTACAGTCCCTTTTGCAAACTATATATAATTTCTCTTATTTATCAGTTCATTTCTCTTATTTTAGGGTGCTGTTGATTCTGTGGATCCTGCACCGAATGACAGTGGCAATCTTGTCCAAGAATGCCATGCTGCATCTGATGTTCATCCTGGTAGATCCTTTGCCATTTTTTTCAATCTTTGATGAAATTCTGCTCAGTTTGCTATAACCATGTTTGAATTAATGTAATTGTTGAACTACATGAATAATTGAATATCCTGGTTTAATGTATTCTTGAATGGTTTTTGTGGTGCAGATGAGGTACCACAGGGGAATGCAGATGAGGTACCACATGGGAACCCTGTGCCTCTCACAAGGTCGGTTTTTGTATTAAAGAAGGGTGCACTTTTTAACACAGATTTGCTGCATTTGCTACATACTGCTCTGTCGCTAACAATATTGAACTGTCTCAGTGCTACGGAAGAGGCTGCCGACCACAGTGGAGATAAATCTGTGCCCGCAGAACCAGAAATTCACGAAGAATTGCATATGAACTCAACTTCAGGTTTGAAGAGATATCCTTGCTGGAATAAATCTAAACTTAGTTTGTGTGCATATGCATTTTTTTCATTGTTCAATCAAATTGATTTTGTTTGGACCTGGACTTGCTTTAGAGTGATAACATCTTCTGGCCTGGCTTGTCAACCCTCTTTTAGTAGCAAAGGGAGTCATCAAGAGTGAGACCCAAAA
>NC_057798.1:734889980-734909630 GCF_018294505.1 Triticum aestivum | reverse complement strand
CATCCATTTGTTGGGTCCCGTGAGAAGCTCTGCAAGGCCTCGGCGAGTGGGCGGACCCAAAAGGGCACCGACTTATGTAGACAAACATGTGTCTTTTTATTTCAAGCATTGGCATTTGCTTGTCAGGCATAGTGAAGTCGGTTACTTTAACCAACCAGCAGTAGCCGATTCCTGTGACCTAAATTTATTAAGATTGGATGCAGTTATGGCTGATTAAATTGACTGAAAATGAACTGTTCTAACTGGTGGTTTGGATAGTTTTTGTTAAAATAAGATCGTTTCCAGCCTTCTAGCTGATTTAAACTTTTGAATTGGTTGCAAACTGATTCGTTGGTTAGGCTCTTCTGGAGCTTGAGGTGTGCTGGAACTTGTGAATAATTGGTAGAAATCATGAAGGGCATCTCTAATGCAAGAAATGACCTCCAATTGAGAATCCAACCTCCAATTGAAACAACTATATTTAAGGCGCTTACATAGTTTACGACCTACAGAAGTAGTCCATGCACGTAAAGAGCTCTAGGCGCCGGCCTACCTCATGAAGCAGCAACACTGTTGTAACTTGCGATGTTATCCATGGTTAACAATTTTTCCAAAACTACCGTCTCATTATTAATGGCTTGGGTTGTCCTTTCGGGCCATATATGGTAAACTTACTTTGAGCATGAAGAATTTTGTTAAGCATCCCCTCAACAGATCAACCATGTCCGGCAGGGCTTATTTTTGTTAGAATGTTAGTTGAATAATCTTGTCTGAAATAGCTGGAGTAGAGCTAAAGCAGAAACCTTTTCCATACAGTATCGTCCCTTGCCTAACTTGATTTCTGTGTTTGTGATTTATTTCTATTGTTGTAAATTGATAGCTGCTACTGTTCACGCTTATGATGGCTTTGCTGATTATGGAACTGTTCCAGAATCAAGAGCAAAGGATGCAGCCCCCCAGATCCGGATGAGTTTGCGTTCCCTAAAGAAAAAGGTCCACACGAGTTTAAATGCGCCTACCAAGAAAATCTCCGCCAACGGGTAATGTGATATGTGCAAACCATTTTATATTCCGTCCACAAACTCACAAAGTTGAGTCAGTTATTTTGGGATGGAGGGAGTACTATTTGTAGAGTAATGTGCAGTTAGATGTGTGGCATTAATTGTGTCTTTGTGCCGCAGTCTTTTGGATCGGTCAGACGGCAACTCAGGGATAGAATCCTCGGGCAATGATAATCCCAGCTGCACTAACTCGAGCAGTGCTGTGCCTCCCAACAATAATGAGTTGATCAACTCTGCAGCTGATGCTTCAGCTGATAACTCCGTCGATAATGGCGCGAGAACGGTTTCAGAGAAACAGGCGGATGGTAAGTCTGTCGAAAACGGCGCTGGGAAGGATTCAGTTGAACCAGTAAAGGAAGACCCTAAGCCAACTTACGTCAGACGTGGCCGGAAAAGGGCTGCTCGGAGGGCATCATGAAGAGGAGCGTAGGAGCAAGCATTTGTTATACCAGGTCGCAGTGTACTAATATTAACGGGCCCCAAGAAGGGGCGGTTTAACTAGAGCTAGTATTCATTTGATGGGATATCTCAGGTAAGTAACGCATCATGTACCCACGCCCGTATCAATGTTGTATCACTGTAGGCTAGATGTGATTACTAGGTTCAGTAGCTGCTCTCATCCAGTCTCATCTAGATGTGATCTGTATTATCATTATTGTTATTTAGGTAGTTTGTGAAAGACGGTAGAACAACTTCTTCATCACTACTACTATTTGATGATTGACAGTGCATGTTATGCTTGCATTTGCCACAAAAGCATTGCCACCAGCCATCGCATATCTGTTCTGTTTTGGCATTCTATGCTGGTCCTGTATCTATCTATCCATCTATCAACTCTAATGGCTGACGGATGCCATGTTCAAGCTGCCGTCGCATCCACGCGGCCGGTTTGTTCCGTAGCGGGCGACTCGTATGGGTCAAACTCCCCTTGTTCTTCTCCCCTGGCCCTGATTTTGCTTAGCCACGGAGAATTCCGTCCATGACGCCCTGCAATCTATCTGTCCATCTTGACTGCTCAAGATGGAATGGCGAGGACAGTTCGATCGACCGTAACATGGAGATGCATCCGATTTATCGGCCATGCAAGCGTCACATCAGTCCACTGAGAAAAGATCTGCACTGTGCTGCTCGTACCGGGAATATCTCGCGCAGTTTCCAGAGCAAAGATTATAGTATAACAAGAGAAAAGAGAGGAGGCTCCCCGACGGCCAGTTGCACGCTGCTACGCGACAGAGCAGGACACAGTTTTCACATCATGACCCAAATCGAGCCCCCTTATCCTGAAAGATCCCCGGTCCCCTTCCCGTTGCAGACAGACGCAGCACAGCACGATCCTAGGGAAAGGGTCCCCGGCCGGTTATTGCAATGCTGCCGACGACGACGACAAGGCCATTGCCCGATGCGATGATGCTCCTCCGTTTTCTCCGGCTAATGGAGTGTACATGATATGTGCCGATGCTGATCCATGGCGGCTAATGGATGGATATGGGGTGTATATTAGTACTGGTTTACTGCTACATGTTATTTTTCTTTACCTAACAAAAACAAGTCGGGAGGGACGAAGGGGATGTTCTGATGGACATGGACATGGAGATGGACTGGCTGGCTAGCTAGGGGAGCGGCCGGTCTGGCTGGACGGTGGTCGGCGGGCTAGAGCTAGACGACGGAGCTGGAGCAGGCGGAGGGGGCGACGATCTCCACGGAGCCGTAGTGGGTGAGCTCCCTGATCATCTCCTCGATGCACTCCTCCTCCTCGTCCACGCGCTTGACGACGTCCTCGACCCTGTTTCGGCGAGCGGCGCCGCCTCCGGTCCTCGCCGCCTTGGCCGCCTCGACGTTTTGCACCGGCGCCGGCGTCGACATGCAGCATTTCTCCAGCTTGGCGCGCAGGGTCGCTGAGAGGCATCCGCCGGCGGCGGCGACACCGTTTGTGGAGGGGAAGTTGGTGCGCGCCGCGGGCCCGCTCATGAGCCTCGCCGCCTCGTCGTACGCCCGCGCCGCGTCCTCCGCCGTCTCGTACGTGCCCAGCCAGATCCTCGTCTTCCTGCACCCACCACCGCAGCCCAAAACGCAAACACACATCAGAACATGTCGATCGTACGTGGCGAGCACCTGCCACTCAAAGAAAACTGCACCGACAGAGGTGGAATCGCACAGGAATATAGTACAGTTTATGGACGTACATGAGCGGGTGGCGGATCTCGGAGACCCAGGAGCCCCAGTGCCTCTGCCTGACGCCCCTGTACCGCTGCAGCTTCGGCATCCCGGTCGATCGATCGCGCGGTGCACTGGCCACTCTCTCGCCTGATGGCAGGTACGTCAGGTGCCGCGCCCGCACACCGGCTTATATATCGCCGCTCGGGGTCGGGGTCAGGGTCAGGGGGGAAGACGCGGGCGGCAAGAGATGGACGGATGCTCAGTCAGGCTCAGGCGCGATCTTTCTCGGGATATACGATAATCAACATGCGATATCGTGACATTGATCGGACTGGATCGATCGGTGTCTCAGTGAGGCCAAATGTAATACTAGTGCAGATTGATGATGGTTCATTAACGCAGGGCGCTGACCACAGCCTGTGGACGGATACGCCGCCGCATTAGTGCAGCGTACGTCCTGCAGATAGATAGATGGATGGATACAGGTACGCTACGTACGTACGTACGTACAGCAAGGTCAACACACAGCAGTACCACGGCGCGGTGGGGCCTACGTACGGTGCGACCTTGGTGCATGGACGTAGTTAAGGTCGCATGGCAGTTTCTGTGGCCACTGCCGCTGTTGGGTTTGGAACATCTGGCCGTCTGGTCGAGCTCTGGGCCTGTACAGCGGAGATGGTTTTTTTTTTTGAGTTGTACAGCAGTGATGTTTTGAGGTGTCGGCGAGGGTGCAGAGGCCCACCACACCGTAGGGCAGTTACTTGATGTGGTGTGGACTGGGAACGGGAACGAGTCCTTTGCAAGTTTGCACACCCGAGTACCCGACTGCCAATTATGTTTCACTATCGCGTAGGGGTACCTGGGAGTTAGCTAGGTTTAGAGCCGATGGTCGGACGGTGCGCCATGCTTGGAGCACGGACAAAGGGCCTTTGTCGGCCACAAGAGTCATCCATATATTTCAGCCAAAAGAGGAATTTTTTTTTTGACGTGCGATATTTAAGATTTGCTAAACTATATCACTCAGTTGAAATTTCCTACAAATCACTCGGATTTCAAATAGAGTGATTTATTTCTAGATTGGTGGTGCCTCTCCTCCTTTTTTTTGCGGCAACTCCCCCCGTATCTCCAAGCGCCGAAGAAAATATATACGATCGGCATCATTGATATTGTCGCATTGATCAGATTAGATCGGTGCAGCAAAATGCACGTAAACACTAATTGAGGATGGATTCGCACCGGGTGCAGCGTATGACAAGACGCATTGGCGAAGCCAGAGGGTGGCCAGGGTGGTCATGGACCACCCTGAGATTTTGCCAGCGCAACCCATTACTTTAGCCTAAAAAACATTAGCTAGGGCAACAAAGCTCAATGAAACCTGATCATGGACAGCCCGACCCGACTACCCAGCTAAAAAAATAGGACGGGTCAGGCTTACCTCTCGGGCCGGGCTCATGCTTCACTTTGTAGCCTGAAACAAAATTTGGGCCGGCTTTGGGCTTCTCTTTTATGCTTTTCAGGTCAGGTGTTTGGGCTTCCATGTGCACGTACTGAAAAACTGCGTTCGAGCCGAGCTTTTCGGCTTGTGTATGAGCCATACCTACGCTTGAGAAAATAGAGACATTCAGGCTTCGGGCCATGATCAAGCATTTTCAAGCCCGTTCCAAAACCCAACCCGACCCAACACATGACCAGGCTTAGGCCCAATCCGGCAAGCCCACAAGATGCCCCATCATTTCCTCGTAGAGTCATCAGTTGAATCCTTACAAGCGGCGGCGCGGGTTGCAGGCAGCAGGAGGAGAGCAAGGGTGTGGGTGGAGGCCGGGGACGCAAGGCGTGTGGGTGCGTGCGGCACAAGCATTAAGGTGCATAGCGGCAAGCTAAGATAGTGCAATCTTCAATCTACTCTTTTGTTTTCAATCTTCAATTTGTTTTTTGTGGCTCATGAACTAGCTAGTAGGGCTAGTGTTGAACCACCATGTGTGTGGATGGAGAACCCTCCCTCTTTGATTCGTAGTTTTTTTGTGGACGATGTATCTATTTTTGAGTTGAAATAAAGTAAGCCACGATGGCATTCCCTAAAAAAAAACTCCTTTTGAGATTTTTTCTTTTTCTTTGAATGCTTAAACTAATTTAGTGCATTTGTCAAAATTCGAATACATGTACTGGTTGATGAATTTAACATTTGTATATGTGCGCGGAAAAATGTCAATTGGACCACCCTGACCCAGATGACCGCACGCTAACCACACAAGCATCACAGCCACTGATGTGGACATGCTGCGTTTTAGTGTAGTGTACGTCCTGCAGATAGATAGATATGTAGTGTACGTACAGCATGGTCAACAGCAGCACCACGGCCCAGTGGGTCCCATGGTGTGTGATCTTGGTGCATGCACACAGCACTAACAGAGAGTCTGCCTGCTAGCTTTTTTTTTTTTTGAGGATCACACGGTCATTTTATTGCTCTATAACAGGAAGTACAATAGAGGGATCCCATGGCTGGAGTAGCCATAGGAATCGACCATGTTCGAGTGATAAAACACTTTTCACAAGATTGTGAGCTTCTATGTTTGTTGCTCTACCCTCGTGCACAAAATTAACATTAAGAAAATGTCTCGATCGCACCTTAATCTCCGTAAGAACCGAGCTATACTCGCATCTACTACCTTCATTGATGTTCTTGATAACTGTGGAAGCATCACATGCGATAATAACTTTCTGAATGTTTAAATCCTCCGCCAAAGTCAGCGCTTCACAGCATGCTATTGCTTCAAGAGTTGCTGGGTCGGTGCAATTGTTCAATACCCTCGCTGAAGACCCCAGGTACTTCCCTGTATCATTCCTGCATATGACGGCAGCTGCTCCCTTTGATCCTATCTTGTTTGTACCACCATCAACATAAATTTTGGTCCAGCCCTCCGGCGGTGGCCTCCATCTCGGCGCTGCTGCTTGTAGATTTGGAGCAGCTTTATCCAGTTTTGTGTTCACCATTTGAAGGTCGGCAATGAGACTGGTAACAAAACCATGAATAGTCACCGGGCTTTGGTAGATAGATTCATGAATTGCCTTTCGGCGCGCACCCCAGATCGCCCAAAGTGTCAATAAAATTTTGATGAATTCTTCATGTGTTGTAGTCTCCATCATGTGGAACAGCCACTCCTTCGCATCCGAGCAAGAATTCATGCACATGTGCTCTATGAGGGATTCATCAAGTAATGCCCAAACACAACGTGACATGGTACAATCTATTAACGAATGTCTCCAAGAGTCATTCTCTGCTTGACAAATAACACATCGAGGGCTAGTGGCCATTTTCCGATGATGCATCTCTGAGCCCGAAGGGAAAGAGTGTTGTGCGAGCCGCCAAACAAAGACTCGAACTTTAGATGGTACCTTGATCTTCCATAGTTGTGACCATGCCTTTTCCGCCCTGTTCGAACTAGTGCTTGGTCTGCCTTCAAGCCAATCTTCCCTAACTTTTTTCGTTGTTACCATCATTCTGTACGCTGAATGGACAGTGAAGTTACCAGACTTTTCGTGATGCCATGCCCAGAAATCAGTCTGCGATGACGTGCTGATCGGAATGGCGCGAATAGCTTGTACGTCCATGGGCAAGAAAACTCTCTCTAACTCTGCCATATTCCACTGGCAAGAAGTCGGGTCAATTAGTTCGGCCACAAGTTCTGGTGTGTCTGATACTAGGGCTGCCACTGGTCTGAGCCTTTCGGTCCTCGGTATCCAATTATCTCCCCATATTTTCGTTGCTGCACCATTGCCTATTCTCCTGATCAAACCAAGCTTTAGCATGTCTCGTCCTTCAACTATGGCTCTCCACACTTGAGATGGAGAAGAGCCTAACGATGCTTCCATGATATCTGACAAAGGGAAATATACTGCTTTAATTATACGCGCACTCAGGGTCTCCGGAAACTGGAGAATGCGCCATGCTTGGCGCGCTAGGAGGGCCAAGTTGAATAATTCAAAATCCTTGAATCCCAGTCCGCCCATATATTTTGGCATCGTCATAGTGTCCCATGAGACCCAGTGTGGTTTCCGCTTGCCATTCTTGCTTCCCCACCAGAAGCTTCTTATCATCGAATTTAACTTCTCACATAGACCTCTAGGCAGTTTAAAGCAAGCCATCGAAAAAGTTGGAACTGCCTGTGCAACTGACTTTATAAGCACCTCTTTGCCCCCTGCCGAGAGGATTTGCTCCATCCATCCTTGGATCCTGTTCCACACCCTGTCCTTTAGATATTTAAACGTACCATTCTTGCTTCTTCCAACATCCGAGGGCATACCCAAATATCGCTCATTCAAACTTTCATTAGGAACATCCAATATTACCTTGATACTTTCTCTGATAGTGTTTGGACATCCCTTGCTGAAGTGAATAGAACTTTTTGCAAAGTTAATTCGTTGTCCCGAGGGCTGATAATAGATCTCTACCACTTCTTTAATTGACGTTGCTCCTTCGGTGCTTGCTTTTGCGAATAACAGGCTGTCGTCTGCAAATAAAAGATGATTGACCGGGGGTGCTGTGGGCGCCACAAGGATGCCCGATAGGTTTTCCGAGTTCCCCCTGCTCCTTAGAAGGCAAGAGAGACCTTCAGCTGCTAGCAAAAACAAATATGGGGAGATGGGGTCTCCTTGACGAATCCCCCTAGACGGTTTAAAGACCTCCGTCCTCTCCCCATTGAACAACACCGAAAAAGTTACTGATGTCACCACTTTCATTATGGAAGCGACCCACCTTTCGCTAAAACCCAGCTTCAACATTATGGCCTTGAGATAGTCCCATTCCACCCTATCGTAAGCTTTCATCATGTCTAGTTTCAAGGCGCAAAATTGCGAGCTCCTGCCTCGCTTCTTCTTCATAAAATGCAAACACTCATATGCAGTTATAATATTGTCTGTGATGAGCCTCCCTGGCACGAACGCAGACTGCTCTTCAGAGATTATCTCTGGGAGTATCCGCTTTAGCCTATTTGCTTGCACTTTAGAAACAATTTTGAGAATAACATTGCACAAACTAATTGGCCTAAATTGGGTGAGAGATGATGCATCTGAAACTTTGGGAATGAGAACAAGTAAAGTTTGGTTAGCCTCACCAATTTCTTCAACTCCGTTTAAAATATTCAATACTGCCTTAGTCACTTCTTCCCCACATATGTCCCAATGACGCTGAAAAAAATGTGCTGGAAAGCCGTCAGGTCCTGGCGCCTTGGTCGGAAACATTTGGAACAATGCCAACTTGACTTCCTCCGCTTTATACGGTGCGTTTAGTGATAGGTTCATCTCTGGTGTTACTTTCCTTGGGACACAGGAAAGCACTCTCTCCATACCCATTGTACGTTCAGAAGTATACAATGCCTTATAGAAATTCATAGAGTGGACCTTTAACTGTTCGACATCCTCACAAAGAGACCCATCAGGCAACTGGAGCCGTTCTATCCGGTTCTTTTTTCTCCTTTTGCTCGCTTTCTGCTGAAAAAATCGGGTATTACTATCTCCCGCCGAAAGCCACTGGATGCGTGACCGCTGTTTTTGCATGATCTCCTCACGATGGTACCATTCTGTGAGCTTCTGAGTAATATTGACTTCTGCCTCTGAAGGTCCCACTCGATCTGGTATCGAACGAAGCCTTTCCAGTTCAGTTTGTAGTCTATTTATCTCCTTTTTTACCTGACCGAACACGCTGCTGTTCCAGCCCAATAACTCCCCCGAGATCCTGTTTAATTTATTACCCAACGCAAGCATAGAACTGGATGGTTGACCTGAGCACCACGCCTCTGTAATAAAAGGGGTAAAAGCTTCATGCGTCTCCCACATCAGTTCATATCTGAAGTGCTTCTCTTGTGCTCTTCTCTGCTGGGTAGGTTCAGTTAGCTGCAAGAGAATTGGGCTATGGTCTGACCGGGCAGTCGTGAGATGCCGGACACTTGCTGAATTGAAACGCAGCCACTAGTCGGTCGTTGCAAGGGCACGGTCAAGGCGTACCCGTGTATAGCACCCGCCCCTCACTTTCTTTTCAAAATTCCATGAAGGACCAATAAAACCCAAGTCGCATAGACCAGCGACATCAACAGCTTCCCTGAATCCCGTCATCTGCCTCGGATTTCTTTCGCCTACTCCAAAATGTTCGTCTGCCGATAGTACTTCGTTGAAGTCGCCAATGCATACCCAGGGCAGGTTGGATTCACTTCGGAGGAACCTCAGCAGGTCCCAAGTCTTCTGTCGTTCATTGACATTTGCTTCACCATAAATGCAGGTTATCCGCCATGGTTGTTCCTCATCTTTCTTAACTATCATGTCAATGTGATACTGTGAAAAATGAATAAGCTCTAGATTTAAATTATCATTCCAGTACATTGCCAAACCACCACTTCTTCCTCTACTACCTACAGTATAACTTCTATTGAAACCAAAAGAATGAGCTAGATTCCTAGCCCTCAACCCTCCAACTTGAGTTTCTTGAAGGCAAAGCACTGAGGGGGCAAACCGTTGCACAAGCGTGCGTAGCTCTCGAACTGTCGCGTCGTTGCCAATCCCGCAACAGTTCCAGCTCATAATACTCATTGGACCCGGTGATCCTCCTCAAGGGAGGCCGCCGATGTAGCTTCAGAGGTGGTTGATTTGGAGGGGGAGGCCACACCACTTGTTCCACCAGGATATCCATCTCCGGGATACAAAAATTCCAGCAAGTACCAAAACAGATCCACCTTGCATGCAGCCTCACCTCCATCCAGTGCCTCTTTTTGCACGTCCGGCCGACGAGTCGTGGCTGCCAAGTATCTCTTTCCTGCTCCAGAAGCTGAACTCGCTCCTCCAGCCATGGTGATCCGCAGCAGCCGATCCCATCTGGACCGAGAATAAAACCCTAGACACCCTCGTAAAAAGCCATCGAAAACATAACACCAAGGCTGGGGAGCCCGTGCGGACGTCATCGGCTATCACGAAGGAGGCAGGGGACGAAGACTCAACGCCGGCGTCGCCGCCGCCGGAGTAGGTAAACCCTAAACGAGAGTCCGTAGCTATCGCATCTGCCTGCCAGCTGCTGTGATCGCTACCAGATGTGGGCTGGTCAAGATCTGGGCTCTGTTTGACAGGGCCAAACGATCTAGCGGAGACGTCCGTTGGCGCTACCACACGTGTCGACGAGATGAAGAGGCCACGTGGGTGAATTCGTTCATGTGGCGCGTGCAGAATACGTGGGGCCATGGGCCTTGCTGAAATGCATGGCAAAGGACGGTCCTTTGTCTGCCACAAGTCACCCAAGTTTTGGGCAAACGAGGATTCTTTCTTTGACCTCCCGTGCAATATACTTCCTTCGTTTCTAAATGTAATCTACATCTTTTTTTTTACGGGAAACTTCGAGCTTTATTCAAACAATCTCCGCCCCACACGATCAGCCAAAACGCTGGTCCTGAGGAAGGCAGGAGGAGAGTCCATCCAACAGTCAGTAATTCCAAGGGTGCAAGCATGCTTAGCACACAAATGGGCCGACATATTGGAGTTTCTCAATACATGTTGAACATCAAATGAAAGAAAATATAAGGCTAGCTCTTCTATTTCTAGTAATAATGGTGCTACGATGGAGCGCGGAATACGTCGCGAGTGCCATAGCTGAACCAACTCTAAGCAATCTGTTTTCATGAGCACTTGTGAGAAGCCTCGGAGCTGTGCGAAAATCACCCCATCTCGCAAAGCATACACTTCCGCTATTAGGGGATCCGTGATATCGGGACATGGTTTACTCCAGGCGGTATACCTAGCCAAACCTCGGGCCGGGCCGGGCTTCGGGCCGGGCCTAGCCAAGCCCGACACAAAAAACCCAGGCCCGGCCATCGGGCCTGTGTTTCTGGGCCCGAGCCCGGCCCGGACACGTAAAAGCCCGTCGGGCTCCGGGCCGGCCCGGCCCGACCTTCAGAAAAATGCAAAAACGATGGGCCCGGGCCCGGCCTTCGGGCTCAAAAACTAGGCCCGAGCTCGGCCCGGAGGCAGCGTCGAGCCGGGCCGGGCCGGGCTTTTTCGGGCCGCGCCGGGCTTCCCATGGCTAGGACTACCAGGCGGCAATGAAGGTCGAGGAAGTTCGTGCCACTCGCCCAGCTCCACTCTTATGTTCAATCACTGAGACACTGGCATCCGTGTTCACTTTGACCCAGCCTTGCTCAGGTGGCCTCCAACCATAGCCAGGTAAGACCTTGATCTGTTCCAAGGGAAGCTCCAACAAGGCAAGAGCTTCTCTTATGCGCTTGATAGACTGCGTCGGGTTCATACTCACTCTGTCATCTGTTATATTATTGCGAGAGGTCCATATAGCCCACATAACAGTGAATTTTTTTTCCCGATCACTCTCTGAGAACCGGGAGTCACAAAGAATATCCTTGCACCAAGTGATAGGATGTAATTCCGGTAGCTTGACCTGCAGCCAATTCCGTGCTTCTATCCAGAACATTTGAGCATGTGAACACTTGATCAATGCATGCATCAAATCTTCATCCGCTCCCACGCAAACTTTGCAACATGCCAATGTTGCAATATGCCTATACTGTAGTGTTCTCTCCATCGAAAGGATACCATGAAGGACCCTCCACCAGAACACACGCACCTTAGGTAGCACTTTTAGCTTCCATAGACGCATCCATAACTGCTTATTATTCTCTGAAGATTCTGTAATCGACCCTTCCTCTAGAGCTAAATGCTCGTTATGAGTCATTAGAGCACGATACGCTGACTTCACAGTATAGGAACCCGATCTCTCATGAGCCCAAGCCCATTGGTCATCACCACCTCCTTGTATAAGCGGAATGTTCAAAATAGCGTCAGCATCCGGTGGTATGAAACTATCTCGAACTAGGCCAGCTTTCTAGGACCAAGTCACATCATCGATCAAGTGTAAAACTATATTAATAGGTCCTGAACCAATCTGTGTGGAGGGCCGCAGTGACAGCTTGCCTGGTAGCCATCTATCCCGCCACACGCTCGTGGACGAGCCATTGCCGATCCTCTTGAGCAGGCCAATCTCCAATGCCGCCCTCCCGGCAACGATCGCTCGCCAAGAAGCCGAGGCATTGCTAGGAACAATAGCATGCATGAAGTCCATGTTCGGGAAGTAACAAACTTTTAGCACCCAAGAGCACAAGGAATTCGGGCTGGTGATGAGCCTCCAGCCGTGTTTCCGTAGCAATGCAATATTGAAGCGTTCCAGATCATGGAAACCCATTCCTCTTCTAACCTTTCGAAGTGACAAGGACTTCCAATCTATCCAATGCAGAGATCATCGATCAATTGAACTGCTCCACCAAAACTTTGCCATCGGTGAGGAGATGTTTTTGTGCACTTTGTTTGTGAGTTTGAAGCAGCTCATAGTGTATGTTGGTACCGCCTGTGCTTTTGACTTGATGAGCACTTCCCTCGCCGCGCAAGACACCATCCTTTCTATACCCCCATTCAACTTTGACCTCTCCCTTTCTCCAATGAAATCAAAGGTGCCTGAGTTGATCTGTCCAACTGCTGTGGGGAGGCCTAAGTATCTTTCATTGAAGGCCTCAACTGAAATACTCGTAGCAGTTTTAACCATTGCTCGTACTAGACTAGGAGTGTTTGGACTGAAAAATATAGAGCTCCTATCTCTGTTAACACACTGTCCTGAACACTCACCATAAATCCTCAGAATATTGTTTAGCCGCTCTGCACTCTCCAGCTTAGCTAGCATGAAAATAAGACTATCATCTGCAAAAAGTAGATGATTAATCCACGGTTACTGGGTGCACACTCGAATCCCCTTATCCACATACACTCCACCAAGTCTGTTTAATAGTGACGTGAAGCCCTCCGCACACAGAAGGAATAGATAAGGTGACATGGTGTTGTGGAACATAGTAATTCAAATTTTTTTCCTACGATCATGCAAGATCTATCTAGGAGATGCATAGCAACGAGAGGGGAGAGTGTCCACGTACCCTCGTAGACTGAAAGCGGAAGCATTTAGTAACACAGTTGATGTAGTCGAACGTCTTCACGATCCAACCGATCCAAGTACCGAACGTACGGCACCTCCGTGTTCAGCACACAATCATCACGATGATGTCCCTCAAGCTCTTGATCCAGTTGAGGATGAGGGAGAGTTCCGTAGCATGACGGCGTGGCGACGATGTTGATGATGTTACCAGCGCAGGGCTTCCCCTAAGCACTACGACGATATGACCGAGGTGTTAAACTGTGGAGTGGGGTACCGCACACGGCTAAGAGAACAACTGTTGTGCTTTGGGGTGCCCCCTGCCCCTGTATGTAAAGGAGGGAGGAGGAGGCCGGTCTAGGAGGGGCGCGCCTATAGGGGGAGTACAACTAGGATTCCCAATCCTAGTTGGAGTCCCCTTCCTTTTCCAAGAGGGGGATAGAGAGAAATAGGTGGAGAGGGAGAAGGAAAGAGGGGGGGGGCGCCACCCCCTCCTAGTCCTATTCGGACCAGCCATGGGGGGGCACCCTGCAGCCCTCCTCTCCTTTGCACTAAAGCCCATTAAGGCCCACTACTTTCCCGAGGGGGTTCCGGTAACCTCCCGGTACTCCGAAAAATGCCCGAAGCATTCTGAAACCTTTCCGGTGTCCGAACATAACCTTCCAATATATCAATCTTTAGTCCCGACCATTTTGAGACTCCTCGTCATGTCCGTGATCTCATCCAGAACTCCAAACAAACTTCGGTCATCAAAAACACATAACTCATAATACAAATCGTCATCAAACATTAAGCATGCGGACCCTACGGGTTCGAGAACTATGTAGACATGATCGAGACACATCTCTGATCAATAACCAATAGCGGAACCTGGATGCTCATATTGGCTCCTACATATCCTACGAAGATCTTTATTGGTCAAACCGCATAACAACATACGTTGTTCCCTTTGTCATCGGTATGTTACTTGCCCGAGATTCGATCGTCGTATCATCATACCTAGTTCATTCTCGTTACCGGCAAGTCTCTTTACTCGTTCCATAATGCTTCATCCCGCAACCAACTCATTAGTCACATTGCTTGCAAGGCTTATAATGATGAGCATTACCGAGAGGGCCCAGAGGTACCTCTCCGAAACACGGAGTGACAAATCATAATCTTGATTTATGCCAACCCAACAAACACCTTCGGAGACACCTATAGAGCATCTTTATAATGACCCAGTTACATTGTGACGTTTGATAGCACGAGGTGTTCCTCCGGTATTCGGGAGTTGCATAATCTCATAGTCTGAGGAACATGTATAAGTCATGAAGAAAGTAGTAGCAATGAAACTGTAACGATCATAATGCTAAGCCAACGGATGGGTCTTGTCCATCACATCATTCTCCTAATGATGTGATCTCGTTCATCAAATGACAACACATGTCTATGGTTAGGAAACATAACCATCTTTGATTAACGAGCTAGTCAAGTAGAGGCATACTAGGGACACTTTGTTTTGTCTATGTATTCACACATGTACTAAGTTTCCAGTTAATACAATTCTAGCATGAATAATAAAAATTTATCATGATATAAGGAAATATAAATAACAACTTTATTATTGCCTCTAGGGCATATTTCCTTTAGTCTCCCACTTGCACTAGAGTCAATAATCTAGTTCACATCGCCATGTGATTTAACACCAATAGTTCACATTTGTATGTGATTAACACCCATAGTTCAAATCGCCATGTGACCAACACCCAAAGGGTTTAGTAGAGTCAATAATCTAGTTCACATCGCTATGTGATTAACACCCAAAGAGTACTAAGGTGTGATCATGTTTTGCTCGTGAGAGAAGTTTAGTCAAGGGGTCTGTCACATTGAGATCCGTATGTATTTTGCAAATATTCTATGTCTACAATGCTCTGCATGGAGCTACTCTAGCTAATTGCTCCCACTTTCAATATGTATCCAGATTCAGACTTAGAGTCATCTGGATCGCTGTAAAAGATTGCATCGACGTAATTCTTTACGACAAGCTCTTATCACCTCCATAACCGAGAAATACTTCCTTAGTCCTATTAGGTAACTAAGGATAACTTTGACCGCTATACAGTGATCCACTCCTGGATCACTATCGTACCCCCTTGCCAAACTCATAGCAAGGCACACAACTGGTTTGGTACATAGAATGGCATACTTTATAGAACCTATGACTGAGGCATAGGGAATGACTTTCATTCTCTTTCTATCTTCTGCCGTGGTCGGGCTTTGAGTCTTACTCAACTTTACACCTTGTAATACAGGCAAGAACTCCTTCTTTGACTGGTCCATTTTGAACTCTTTCAAAATCTTGTCAAGGTATGTACTCATTGAAAATCTTATCAAGCGTCTTGATCTATCTCTATAGATCTTGATGCCCAACATCTAAGCAGCTTCACCGAGGTCTTTCTTTGAAAATCTCCTTTCAAACTCTCCTTTATGCTTTCCAGAAAATTCTACATCATTTCCGATCAACAATATGTTATTCACATATACTTATCAGAAAGGCTGTAGTGCTCCCACTCACTTTCTTGTAAATACAAGCTTCATCGCAAGTCTGTATAAAACTATATGCTTTGATCAACTCATCAAAGCGTATATTCCTACTCCGAGATGCTTGCACCAGTCCATAGATGGATCGCTGTAGCTTGCACACCTTGCTAGTACCTTTAGGATCGACAAAATCTTCTGGTTGCATCATATACAAATCTTGTTTAAGAAATATCCATTTAAGGAATGCAGTTTTGACATCCATTTGCCAGATTTCACAAAATATGGCAATTGCTAACATGATTCGGACGGATTTAAGCATCGCTACAATTGAGAAAATCTCATTGTAGTCAACACCTTGAACTTGTCGAAAACCTTTTGCGACGAGTCAAGCTTTGTAGATAGTAACACTACTATTATCGTCCATCTTCCTCTTGAAGATCCATTTATTTTCTATGGCTTGCCAATCATCGGGCAAGTCCATCAAAGTCCACACTTTGTTCTCATACATGGATCCCATCTCAGATTTCATGGCCTCAAGCCATATTGTGGAATCTGGGCTCATCATCGCTTGCTCATAGTTCGTAGGTTCATCATGGTCTAGTAACATGACTTCCAGAATAGGTTTACCGTACCACTCTGGTATGGACCATACTCTGGTTGACCTACGAGGTTCGGCAGTAACTTGATCTGAAGTTTCTTGATCATCATCATTAGCTTCTTCACTAATTGGTGTAGGAATCACTGGAACTGGTTTTTGTGATGAACTACTTTCCAATTCGGGAGAAGGTACAATCACTAGTAGAAAACAGGGCTACCGTTCGGCCCTGGCCAGCCCATTAGTCCCGGTTCTTCAAGAACCGGGACCAATGGGGGGTATTAGACCCGGTTCGTGAGCCCAGGGGGGCGGCCGGGGCCTCGTGGGCATTGGTCCCAGTTCGTGTGGAACCATTTGTCCCGGTTCGAGCCACGAACCGGGACCAATGGTACTCGCTGCTGGCCCACAAGCATTAGTCCCGGTTCGTGGCTTGAACCGGGACAGAAGGTGTGTCTTTAGTCCCGGTTCATGCCACGAACCGGGACAAATAACTTGCCTACATATACCCACTGCCGTGGCAGAGCACTCCACAGTGCTCTGTTTTTGTCAAGCCGGTGAGGGGAGGGCATTTGGGTGCTCTAGTTCACCTCCTATGCACATGAGGTGTTCGATGAAATGCCCGAGCCACACTAGTTAAGCTTTCTCCTCTCGAAACTCGACCTCCGAGCTCCATTTTCAACGAGATCTGTCTAGATGTAGCGGTCCGTCACGCCCTGTCCCCGCCCCGTCTTCACCGTCGTCGATCGCCCGCGCTGATCTTGTCGCCGGCACCACCGTGGTGAGCCTCTTGTTCTTATCTTCTTTCTGAAAGAAAAAAATTCTGACTTGAGATAGATACTTGTCTAATTTTCTTACTTTTATTATTCCTTGTTATTATATAGTGCGATGGTTTTGGTATCCGCCCCCGCCGGCCCTCATCCTGTCTATGATTCAGATGTGGTATATATTATCTTTTCATAACTATTTGGTTCATTTATTGTTTATGACAATTATGCCGACCAATGTGACATAGATTGTATTTATCTAGGAGGTTGTTGAACCGGAAATTCCAACCGACCCTATTGTCGAGAGGTTAAATTTATTGAAGAAGAAAACAATTACTTGAAGGAAAAAATAAGAAAAATTGAGGAGGAGAAGATGATATTGGAGTTGCATGTTGCGGATGTCGTCGATGATCACAAGATCAAGATGGATGCTATGCGGTTGAAGATTAAAAAGATTAGAAAATATGCCATTCATACCGAGGCTTGGTATCATTATGCAGTTGGATCAGTTGTTACCTTGGTTGCGGTTATGATCGCATTTGTTTTTGCAATAAAATGTTTTACATAATTTCAATGTATGGTTTAATTAGATGCTCTGGAGAGCTATATGTTGTTCAATAAAAACTATGTATGTACTTTGGTTTTAATGCTCTGGAGAACTATGTATGTACTTTGGTTTCAGAGTTCATTTCAAATGCTTTTCAACTTCATGGTCTTACAGCTTTGAATGGTGCATTTTGAACACAGAAAAACAAGGGAGCTCAAATAAGTTCAAAAAAATTGAAATCCCTTTGTAACAGACGAGTTTCCGTATGAAACCCCGATACTTCGAAGGAGATTGTACGTTTTGTACACGAAGTGCATCCAGTTTTTGCCGTAAGCCTCTCTACTTTCTTGCACATGCTATGTGGGTGAAATGATGATACCATGCCAACTTGGGCTAAAAAAAATTAAATAATATATTTTTTTATGAATTTTCAGAAAAATTAGGCTGGATACAAAAAGTTCAAAAATAATACACCATCGGCCCTCTACTGGCCGACTGTGCCTAGTCAGCCCACAGCAGGCCGACTGGGCCTAATCGGCCAACAGCAGGCCGATTAGTAGCCTTTCGGCCTAGGGGTAGCCGACAGGCCTCTCGAGCGCAGGCATGGGGTCCAGTCGGCTTACGGGAAGCTGATTGGGACTAATCGGCCTTCTGTAAGCCGATAGGTGCATGGCCGATGCAATCGTACATGGGTTCGAGTCTTGCGCTGGTTACCATGGCTTGTGAGGCTAGCTAGCTGGCAATACGGTATGGTGCATGCGGCGACGGGGATCAAGGACGAGTGCCTGAGCGTAGCTATCCATGCGTGGCCTGATGTCGTTGTTGACTAGGCCCCGATCGCTCCTGGCGACTACTTTCCGTCGGTCGACCGAATGCGTACCTACACTGGCTAAGTACTACGACCTGTGGATTGCTTTTCGGCAAGACGTGCGAATACACAAGCCACGCTTGATCGATTCTTTCAGGAGACAACACGCACGTATGTAACAAGCTAGCTACCGAAGCCTGTTGTAT
This sequence comes from Triticum aestivum, assembly GCF_018294505.1. Taxonomy (NCBI): domain Eukaryota; kingdom Viridiplantae; phylum Streptophyta; class Magnoliopsida; order Poales; family Poaceae; genus Triticum; species Triticum aestivum. The sequence continues at coordinate 734,891,029 of NC_057798.1, read as the reverse complement.
CGATCTTGACACTAGCTAGTTGATTAATCGGTATTGCCAGCTAATGGTGTCATGTCTAAACCGTATGTATTATGGAATCGGTATTGCCAGCTAGCTAGCCTCACAAGCCACGCTAACCAGTGCAGGACTTGAACGCACGTACGATTGCATTGGCCATGCACCGATCGGCTTACGGGAGGTCGATTGGTCCCAATCAGCTTTCCATAAGCCGACTGGACCCCTGCCTGCGCTCGAGGAGCCTGTCGGCCACCCATAGGCCGAAAGGCTACTAATCGGCCTGCTGTTGGCCGATTAGGCCTAGTCGGCCAGCTGTGGACTGACTAGGCCCAGTCGGCCAGCAGAGGGCCGACGGTGTATTATTTTTGAAAATTTCATATCTAGTGTAATATTTCTGAAAATTCATAAAAAAAGTGTATTATTTAAAAAAAATTAGCCCAACTTGGAACCTTTTCAGAGTTCATTTCAAATGCTTTTCAACTTCATGGTCTTATAGCTCAAATAATCAGTAAATGCATGAAAAATAACAAATGAAGTCAAAAAGGGTTGTAAATTGATGATGTGGCTTTGAATGGTGCATTTTGAACACAAAAAAACAAGGGGGTTCAAATAAGTTCAAAAAAATTGAAATCCCTTTGTAACAGACGAGTTTCCGTATGAAACCCTGATACTTTGAAGGAGACTGTCTGTTTTGTACACGAAGTGCATCCAGTTTCTGCCGTAAGCCTCTCTACTTTCTTGCACATGCTATGTGGGTGAAATGATGATACCATGCCAACTTGGAACCTTTTCAGGGTTCATTTCAAATGCTTTTCAATTTCATGGTCTTATAGCTCAAAATAATAAGTAAATGCATGAAAAATAACAAATGAAGTCAGAAAGGGTCGTAAATTGATGATGTGACTTTGAATGGTGCATTTTGAACACATAAAAACAAGGGGGTTCAACTAAGTTCAAAAAATTGAATTCCCTTTGTAACAGACGAGTTTCCGTCTGAAACCCTGAAACTTCGAAGGAGATTGTCTGTTTTGTACACGATGTGCATCCAGTTT
>NC_057798.1:734853094-734889227 GCF_018294505.1 Triticum aestivum | reverse complement strand
AATTATCATAAAATAAAATTAATAAGTAATTATAAACAAAATAAAATAAAATAAATAAGTATTTTGTTGTAAGTAGAAACAAAACAAAATAAATAAATTAAAAAAGAAAACAAAAAAACTGGGAAAAAATAAAAAAATTGCCACCAACTGGGCCACCACGGCCTGAATACGTCTAGAAACCCATCCATGGGCCAGGATTCAGGCCCGCAGTAGGCCCAGAAGGCCCATTAGGCAAAGCAGTAGCAAGTAGGCCCGTAAGCCTGCAGTGGAGAGGAGCTCGAGAGGGGTGCAGCAGTGGGGCTTATAAACCACTGCGCGCCCCTCTCAACTAGCGAGGTGGGACTAAACTTTGGCCGCTACGCGGGCAACACAGGGGCCTTTGGTCCGGGTTGGTGGCACCAACCGGGACTAAAGGGGATGCATTGTTACCGGTTGGTGCCACGAACCGGTACCAATGCCTTTGCTATATAAGCCAGCAACCGTGAAAATTTCGTCAGTTCTTCGATCCCTCCGACGACGACGCCAGGCTGCCCGAGCTCGCCGTGCCTTTGTCGCGCCCCCGACCACGCCGCTGTTGCCCCGCCCCGACCATGACGCCGTCGCCCCTGCCCCCCGACCACACCACGCGCCCTCGCCGTGCCTCTGCTGCGCCCCCGACCCGCCCTGTCGACGTCGCCGCCGCCCTCTGCCCTGTCGACGCCATCGCCCCTGCCCCGACCATGCCGCCGTCGCCCCTGCCCTGACCACGCCGCCGTCGCCACCCTCTACACCAACGCCGGCGCCATGCCTCTGCCCCTGCCCTGACCACGCCGCACCTCTCCTGCTTGGTCAGGCCGGCGCCGCCCCCCTGTCCTCTCCTTTGTTTTTTCACATATATATGATGTTTTTTTCCAGATTATATGTATATGTGTGAGTATATGTATGTGTGTATATCTGATTATATGTCCTTTTTTTAGATTCTTTGTTCATATATATGATGATTTGTTTTTTGCCTTTTTATAAAAATGTATATATGTATGTATGTTCTCTGTGCATATATAAGTTAGATTTTTAGTACATTTGGGTACATTTTAGGTTAGTTTTATCTATATATGTTCTCTGATCTAGTACATTTTAGGTTAGTTTCATTTTTAGAAAAGTTTTATATATTTAGGAAAAGAAGGAAGAGAAGGAAGAAGGAAGAAGAAGAAAAAGATTTATATATGTAAAAGTTACATTTTTAGATTAGTATTATAGATCTAGCTAGGAAGATAAGGAAGAAGAAGAAAAAGAAGGAGAGGAAAAAGGAAAATAAGAAGAGGAAGAAAGGAGAAGAAGAGGAGAGGAAGAAGAGGAGAAATAAATAAGAAGAGGAAAAAAGAAGAAAAAGAAGAGGAGAAGAAGAAAGGAATAGAGGAGAAAGAAGAAAAAAAATAGAAATTTCTATTTTTCTTCTTCTTTCTCCTTTATTCCTTTTCTATTTTTTTTCTTCTTTCTCCTCTATTCCTTTCTTCTTGTCCTTTTTATTTCTTCTTCTTTTTTCTTTGGTTGCTTCTCTTCTATTCCTTTCTTCTTCTCCTCTTTGTATTTCTTCTTTTGTCTTCTTATTTTTTTATCGGGTATGTCGTTGTCGATATACCCCCTCCTGAGAACTTCAACACGAGGGGGGGGGTACCGATATACCCCCTCCCCGATAACATTATTTTTCCATGTATATGTATGTCGCATCATTGTCGATATAACCCCCTCCCGGATAACTTCGACATGAGGGGCGGTCGATATATATACCCCCTCTCGACCGTGATAACTTGTACCACGGGAGCACCCCCCTCGGCCCTCTCGCTCGACCAAAACTCTCGAGGACACCCAAACCCTAGAGAAAAAACGATGTTGGTGTCCTACCCCCTCCCGCCGCGCCCCTATGATACGTCTCCAACGTATCTATAATTTTTGATTGTTCCATGCTATTATATTACCCCTTTTGGATGTTTATGGGCTTTATTTTACACATTTATATCATTTTTGGGACTAACCTACTAACCGGAGGCCCAGCCCATATTGCTGTTTTTTTGCCTATTTCAGTATTTCGAAGAAAAGGAATATCAAGCGGAGTCCAAACGGAATGAAACCTTCGGGAGCGTGATTTTTGGAAGGAACGTGATCCGGAGAGCTTGGAGTGCAAGTCAAGAAGCTTTAGAGGACCCCACGAGATAGGGGGCCGCCCCCCTGTAGGGCACGCCCCCACTCTCGTGGGCCCCTCGGGCGGCCACCGACGTACTTCTTCCTGCTATATATACCTACGTACCCCGAAAACATCCATGGGCACCACAAAACACAATTTCCACCACCGTAACCTTCTGTATCCGCGAGATTTCATCTTGGAGCCTTCGCTGGCACTCTGCCGGAGGGGGAATCGACCACGGAGGGCTTCTACATCAACATCCATGCCCCTCCGATGAGTTGTGAGTAGTTTACCACAGACCTACGGGTCCATAGTTATTAGCTAGATGGCTTCTTCTCTCTTTTTGGATCTCAATACAATGTTCTCCCCCTCTCTTGTGGAGATCTATTCGATGTAAACTCTTTTTGCGGTGTGTTTGTCGAGATCCGATGAATTGTGGGTTTATGATCAAGTTTATCTATGAATAATATTTGAATCTTCTCTGAATTCTTTTATGTATGATTGAGTTATCTTTGCAAGTCTCTTCGAATTATTAGTTTGGTTTGGCCTACTAGATTGGTCTTTCTTGCCAGGGGAGAAGTGCTTAGCTTGTGGTCTTACCCAGTGACAGAAAGGGTTGCAAGACACGTATTGTATTGTTGCCATCGAGGATAACAAGATGGGGTTTATATCATATTGCATGAGTTTATCCCTCTATATCATGTCACTTGCTTAATGCGTTACTCTGTTCTTATGAACTTAATACTCTAGATGCAGGCAGGAGTCGGTCGATGTGTGGTGTAATAGTAGTAGATGCAGGCAGGAGTCGGTCTACTTGTTATGGACGTGATGCCTATATACATGATCATGCCTAGATAATCTCATAACTATGCGTTTTTCTATCAATTGCTCGACAGTAATTTGTTCACTCACCGTAATACTTATGCTATCTTGAGAGAAGCCTCTAGTGAAACCTATGCCCCCCGGGTCTATCTCTTGTCATATTTGCTTTCAATCTACTTTTATTTGCATCTTTACTTTTTGCATCTATATTATAAAATACCAAAAATATATTTATCTTATCATACTATCTCTATCAGATCTCACTTTCGCAAGTGGCCGTGAAGGGATTGACAACCCCTTCATTGTGTTGGTTGCGAGTTCTCAGTTTGTTTGTGTAGGTGCGTGGGACTTTTGAGGAGCCTCCTACTGGATTGATACCTTGGTTCTCAAAACTAAGGGAAATACTTACGCTACACTTGATGCATCACCCTCTCCTCTTATAGGAATACCAACTCAAGCTCAAGATGTAGCAAGAAGGATTTCTGGCGCCGTTGCCGGGGAGGTCTTCGCTCAACTCAAGACATACCAAGTACCCATCACAAACTCATCTCCCTCGCATTTACATTATTTGCCATTTGCCTCTCGTTTTCCTCTCCCCCACTTCACCCTTGCCGTTTTATTCGCCCTCTCTTTCCCATTCTCCTCCTCTCTTTTTCGCTTGCCGTTTTTTTGCTCGTGTGTTAGTTCGTTTACCTTGTCGTTATAGCTAATCCTCCTATCCTTATTCTCACTCCCGAACAAGAAATTCACAATTTTAAGCAAAGGGAGAGGGAAAGTTTAAAAGATGCTTGGCATAGAATTTGCAATGCCCAATATAAAGCTACTAGGAAGCTTGCTACTTCCGTTCTTCTCCGCAACTTTTATGTACGCATTACTCCTTGGAATAGATGTGTTCTTGATATTGCTACCGGAGGTGATTTTATGAGTAGCCATACGTTTGATGCTTATAATTCTATGTTAGATTTGTTTGGCTCACCACCTCTTTTGGTTAATGGAACGGTTTTAACTTTAGAACATGTGATGCAACGGCTTGATATTATTGAAAATAAAATTGCCACTGTTGAGTTGATTGAAAATTTGGATAAAAAGATTCATAATCACATTACCCAATTTGGATCTAGGGTTGGAGTTACTTTCAAAAATCTTAAAGAAAAGGAACCTATAGTCAATGAAAAATTAGATCTAGACTCTGCTAGAATCGGTAAACTTGAGGATATCATTACAAACTTAGGTTCCACATTTCCCCCCATGAAAAACACTCCAAAACCCCCTACTAAAACTTCCAAGTTTATTTATGTTCCTAAAAATAAGGGTGAATGTTCTAGTAAGGGAGACGCGGATCTCAAATCCATAAGTGTTCTTCCCAATTGTCTCTCTTTTGTTAAGGAACCTTTTGCTACCAATAAATTTCTTGAATTTTTGCCTAAAGGTTTAGCCATTGCTAAAAGGGGAGAAATCCTTATAGATCACAAGTGCTCTATTGATGAATTTAGTGCCAAAGATGGCACTCGTTAGATCTATCTTCGCTTTTTATGCCTAGCTAGGGGCGTTAGACGATAGCGCTAGTTGGGTGGCAACCCAATTTTCTTTATGTTTTTTGTTTTTGCTCATGTTTAGTAATAAATCTTGCATCTAATCTCTGTTTAGATGTGTTTTTATCTTTTAGTTAGTGTTTGTGCCAAGTAGAACCTATAGGATAACCTACGATGATAGTTGATTTGATTCTGCTGAAAAACAGAAACTTTGCGCTCACGAGAAAAAAATCAATAAATTACGGAAACGTGCTTTTGCATTGATTCTTTTTGATGCTGATCAATAAAAAAATTGTCCTTTACTTTCTATTTTGGTAGGATTTTAAGAGTTCCAGAAGTTTGCATTAGTTACAGATTGCTACAGACTGTTCTGTTTTTGACAGATTCTGCTTTTCGTGTGTTGTTTGCTTATTTCAATGCATCTATGGCTAGTAAATTAGTTTATAAACCATAAGGAAGTTTGAATACAGTAGGTTTAACACCAAAATAAATAAATAATGAGTTCATTGCAGTATCTTATGTGGTGGTTTTGTTTTCTTTCACTAACGGAGCTTATAAAATTTCCTGTTGAGTTTTGTGTTGTGAAGTTTTCAAGTTTTGGGTAAAGCTTTTATGGACTATGGAATAAAGGGTGGAAAGAGCCTAAGCTTGGGGATGCCAAGGCACCCCAAGATATTCAAGAATAGCCAAAAGCCTAAGCTTGGGGATGCCCCAGGAAGGCATCTCCTCTTTCGTCTTCGTTCATTGGTAACTTTATTTGGAGCTATATTTTTATTCGCCACATGATATGTGTTTTGCTTGGAGCGTCGTGTATTATATTAGTCTTTGCTTTTTAGTTTACCACAATCATCCTTGCTGTACACATATTTTTGGAGAAGCCTATTTTATTAGAATTTGCTAGAATACTCTATGTGCTTCACTTATATCTTTTGAGCTTGATAGTTTTTGCTCTAGTACTTCACTTATATCTTTTAGAGCATGGTGGTGGCTTGATTTTATAGAAATTTCTAGTCTCTCATGCTTCACTTATATTATTTTGAGAGTCTTTTAGAACAGCATGGTATTTGCTTTGGTTACAAATTTGATCCTCGAATGATGAGCATCCAAGTTGGGTATAATAAAAACTATCATAGAAATTGAATTGGATGCTATTATCAATTTGTTGCTTGATAATTGTTTTGAGATATAAAGGTAGTAATGTTAGGGTCTTGCTAGTGGATAATTATGAAATTGATAAATACTTTTGTTGAAGTTGGCAAGTCCCATAGCATGCATGTATGGTAAAAGTTGTGTGACAAATTTGTTGCATGAGGTGCTCTTTTGAGTGTCTTCCTTATAAGTGGCAGTCGGGGACGAGCGATGGATTTTTTTCCTACCAATCTATCCCTCTTGGGGCATGCATAGTAGTACTTTGCTTCGAGGGCTAAGTAGACTCTTGCAATAAGTATATGAGTTCTTTATGACTAATGTGAGTCCATGGATATATGCACACTCATCCTTCCACTTTGCTAGCTTTTCTTATTACCACGCAACTCTCGCCGGTATTGAACCCATTATTTACCTTCCTCAAAACAGCCACCATACCTACCTATTATGGCATTTCCATAGCCATTCCGAGATATATTGCCATGCAACTTTCCACCGTTTAGTTTATTATGACACGTTTCATCATTATCATATTGTTCTTTGCATGATCATGTAGTTGACATCGTATTTGTGGCAAAGCCACCTTCATAATATTCATACATGTCGCTCTTGATTCATTGCATATCCCGGTACCCCGCCGGAGGCATTCACATAGAGTCATATCTTGTTCTAGCTTTGAGTTGTAGTTTTTGAGTTGTAAATCCATAAAAGTGTGATGATCTTCATTATTTGAGCATTGTCCTAGTGAGGAAAGGATGATGAAGACTATGATTCCCCCACAAGTCGGGATGAGGCTTCGGACTTTATAAAAATAAAAGAGGCCAAAGAAGCCCACCAAAAAGAAAAAAAAAGAAAAAAAGGAAAAAATAAAAAAAAGAAGGAAAAAAAAGAGAAATAAAAAGAGAGAAAAAGAGAGAAGGGACAATTGCTACTATCTCTTTTTCCACACTTGTGCTTCAAAATAGCACCATGATCTTCATGATAGAGAGTCTCATATGTTGTCACTTTCATATACTAGTGGGAATTTTTCATTATAGAACTTGGCTTGTATATTCCAATGATGGGCTTCCTCAAAGTGCCCTAGGTCTTCGTGAGCAAGCAAGTTGGATGCACACCCACTTAGTTTCTTTTGTTGAGGTTTCATATATTTATAGCTCTAGTGCATCCGTTGCATGGCAATCCCTACTCACTCACATTGATATCTATTGATGGGCATCTCCATAACCCGTTGATACGCCTAGTTGATGTGAGACTATCTTCTCCCACTTTTTGTCCTTACAACCACCACCATTTACCACCATAGTGCTATGTCCATGGCTTGCGCTCATGTATTGCGTAAGAGTTGAAAAGGCTGTAGCGCGTTAAAAAGTATGAACCAATTGCTCGGCTCGTCATCGGGGTTGTACATGATGGGAGTATTTTGTGTAATGAAAATGAAGCATGTCCTAACTATATGATTTTGTAGGGATAAGCTTTCTTTGGCTATGCTATTTTGATAGGACATGATTATTTGTTAGTATGCTTTGAAGCATTATTATTTTATGTTTTATGAACTTCTATTTTGTATTCATTTGGATCTGAACATTCATGCCACATTAAAGAAAATTACATTGAGAATTATGCTAGGTAGCATTCCGCATCAAAAATTTCTTTTTTATCATTTACCTACTCGAGGACGAGTAGGAATTAAGCTTGGGGATGCTTGATAGTCTCCAACGTATCTATAATTTTTTATTGTTCCATGCTATTATATTACCCCTTTTGGATGTTTATGGGCTTTATTTTACACATTTATATCATTTTTGGGACTAACCTACTAACCGGAGGCCCAACCCATATTGCTGTTTTTTTTGCCTATTTCAGTATTTTGAAGAAAATGAATATCAAACGGAGTCCAAACGGAATGAAACCTTCGGGAGAGTGATTTTTGGAACGAACGTGATCCGGAGAGCTTGGAGTGCAAGTCAAGAAGCTTCCGAGGACCCCACGAGATAGGCCCCCCCTGTAGGGCGCGCCCCTTGTCTTGTGGGCCCCTCGGGCGGCCACCGACGTACTTCTTCCTGCTATATATACCTACGTACCCCGAAAACATCCAGGGGCACCACAAAACACAATTTCCACCGCCGTAACCTTCTATATCCGTGAGATCCCATCTTGGAGCCTTCGCCAGCACTCTGCCGGAGGGGGAATCGACCACAGAGGGCTTCTACATCAACATCCTTGCCCCTCCGATGAGTTGTGAGTAGTTTACCACAGACCTACGGGTCCATAGTTATTAGCTAGATGGCTTCTTCTCTCTTTTTGGATCTCAATACAATGTTCTGCCCCTCTCTTGTGGAGATCTATTCGATGTAAACTCTTTTTGCGGTGTGTTTGTTGAGATCCGATGAATTGTGGGTTTATGATCAAGTTTGTCTATGAATAATATTTGAATCTTCTCTGAATTCTTTTATGTATAATTGAGTTATCTTTGCAAGTCTCTTCGAATTATCAGTTTGGTTTGGCCTACTAGATTGGTCTTTCTTGCCACGGGAGAAGTGCTTAGCTTTGGGTTCAATCTTGTGGTGTTCTTACCCAGTGACAGAAAGGGTTGCAAGACACATATTGTATTGTTGCCATCGAGGATAACAAGATGGGGTTTATATCATATTGCATGAGTTTATCCCTCTACATCATGTCATCTTGCTTAATGCATTACTCTGTTCTTATGAAGTTAATACTCTAGATGCAGGCAGGAGTCAGTCGATGTGTGGAGTAATAGTAGTAGATGCAGGCAGGAGTCGGTCTACTTGTTATGGACGTGATGCCTATATACATGATCATGCCTAGATAATCTCATAACTATGCGCTTTTCTATCAATTGCTCGACAGTAATTTGTTCACCCACCGTAATACTTATGCTATCTTGAGAGAAGCCTCTAGTGAAACCTATGGCCCCCGGGTCTATCTCTTATCATATTTGCTTTCAATCTACTTTTATTTGCATCTTTACTTTTTGCATCTATATTATAAAATACCAAAAATATATTTATCTTATCATACTATCTCTATCAGATCTCACTTTCGCAAGTGGCCGTGAAGGGATCGACAACCCCTTTATTGCGTTGGTTGCGAGTTCTCAGTTTGTTTGTGTAGGTGTGTGGGACTTTTGAGGAGCCTCCTACTGGATTGATACCTTGGTTCTCAAAACTGAGGGAAATACTTACGCTACACTTGCTGCATCACCCTCTCCTCTTCGAGGAAAACCAACGCAAGCTCAAGACGTAGCACCCTACCCGACAAACTCTCTCGGGGCCACCCAAATTTACCAAGTTAAAAGAGCGTTGTCGTCGAGGCCACCCCAAACCCTTGAAGCGTTGTGTCGAGGCCACCCCAAACCCTTGAAGAGTTGTCTAGGCCACCCCAAACCCTAGAGAAGCAGCGTCGAGGCCACTAACATGATTCCTTATTGTGATTAGCTAGCTAGTTCTATGTTTGCCACTAATATATATATCCATCTGTACCATGTTTGAAAAATAATTGACATGTTGTAAATATTTGCAGAAACTATGGAGCACTCCCGAGATGAAGCGACAGAAGAGATGTTGGGGAGATAATCGCACAAGGAAGTGATGTCGTTGCGTCATTTCTCAACGACACCGATGGTCAGGAAGGTCTGGGTGAAGAAGAGGGCTATGTTCATGATGGCTCCGGTGACCCATTAATGCCGGTACAAGAAGAGGGCTATGTTCATGATGGCTCCAGTGACCCAATGGAGGTACAAGAAGGAGACCGTGCTGACTGCTCCGGTGAGCGAACCGAGTCCGGCCAGGTATATATATATTAGTTAAGCCCGTGCTGACTAGTTAATTGATGCATTCATTGTTTTCATATGTACACATATTAATTAATCGTCTTTCTTCTTTTTCTCTAGCCCTCCGGATCGAGCTCAACTTCGGTAAAGAAATGAGGCCCGAAGAAAAAGTTGCGCTCGGATGAAAGGTTTGAGATCACAGCAATCGCGCACGATGGCAAGCCGATTGAACCCATCCGGACAAGGGATGAATTTCATGCTCAGTGCGGGGTTCTTGTTAGGAACAAGATCCCGATCAGTATCCAGCGATGGTTAAAGCCAAAGAAGGAAGACCCTGACGTGCCGACCTCTTATGTCTCTAATATGCAGAAAGAAGATCTTTGGACAACGCTTTAGGAAAATTTCACCCTACCGCCAGAGGAGGATCCAGAGAAGCCAAATAAAGAGGAATTGATCAAGTCTCATGCTCTTAAGAAGATGGTAGAACTATTCAGGAGGTGGAAGACACTACAAAAAAATATACTTCCGTGATGATACATGTTTGTCACAGTAGGTCGTTTTTTTGTCATGCATGTACATCCATGACAAATTTATGACAGAATTGAGATAGTCATACCTGTGCTGTCGTAGAAGTGTTCGATGACATTACCAAAATTATCATCACGGAAGTGTCCACTTCCATGACAATAAATCGCGCGTCACAGAAGTGCTTTCGTCAAGGGTGACCGACACATGGCATCCACCGTAACGGAACACCGTTAAGCTATCGGGTCGGGTTTTGGATCCGATAACCCGTTAACAGCCCCGACCAATGGGGATTTTCCATGTGTAAAATCATCATTGGTTGGAGGAAACACGTGTTGGCTCATTGTTGGGACAGATATCCACTCATTGGACAGAAGGCGCCTATGATACGTCGACACGTGGCACGGCCCAACAGAGGCCCATTCCTGTGAAAAGGCCGGCCTATTTGACTTGGTCAAAAGGTGACGGGCCGGCCCATGGAAAGCCTGTTAACGGCATGTTCGCATATAGCCCATTTACAGCCCGCTAACCCAAAGCCCATTACGCCCTATCTGAATTAGGCCTAGTAGCATCATTTGGGCCATCTAATATGATTCCAGCCCGTTTTCACTTCTGGCCCATGTATGGCCCATGACGTCTTTCGGCCCATATGAGGCCCTATGTAACTCTTGGCCTATTAACGACCCGTGGTGAAACTGGCCCGTGATGAACAGTGTATTACTTTAGACCCATTAACGGCCCATGGTGAAACTGGCCCGTAATGAACAGTGTATCGCTTTATACCCATTAAGGGCCCGTTATTCAGTTGGGCCGTTTACAGCCCATGTTATCTTTCGGCCTTCTCAGAGCCCATTTATTCTTGGGCTTATTTGCAGCATTTGGTTACTTACGGCCCGTTACTGTCATTTTCTGCTTGTGGGCCAAATTCAGCCCGTCGTTACAGTCGGCCCGTTTGTGGTCCGTTAGTCTGTTGGGCCATTTTCATAGCATCACCAAACACGGCCTATTAACGGCCCGTTATGGTCAGCCAATAAAACGTATGATTTCCATTATAGGCCCGTCTACGGCCCATTAAAGGCCAGTACAAGACCCATAAATGAGTCAGCGGCCCAGGGATCCTACGTAACGTAGAAGGCCCATGGATCCTGCGAGACGTAGAAGGCCCATGGACACTGCGAGACGTAAAAGGCCCATGGATCCTGCGAGACGTAGAAGGCCCATGGATCCTACGAGACGTATAAGGCCCATGGATCCTACGAGACGTAGAAGGCCCATGGTCGGGCGAGTTAGCCCCCATTTGAACGATATAGCATATTCAAAGAATTATCCTACTCAATACTATCACCTCTAAAAATCATACACTATACAACAAAGAGATCAAGGCATAGAAAGGTAGAATAATCCTACACTATACAATAAATAAATTACAGCCGATTATACCCACTGGGCATTATGGTATGGCACAGGTGATAATAAAGCATACACAAACAACAAATTACATACACTGGGCAAATACGGCTCATACATCATGGACGCGCATCAACTTAACTCCATTTGAACTATAATCTCTTCAGAAAATAGGATTGGCCGGATTTAGATAGCACAAATTTCAGTCTGCAAAATCTCCAATTCCTTCATGGTTACCTCGGTGTCTTGTTTCATTTTTTTGACTCCTACATCTAATACCTGCATGTCCAGTCTCAACTTGTTGATTATACGTTGACAATCATGTACACGTTGTCTTGCCACCTCTAGTTGATGCTCGAGAACATCAGCACATTCCAATTCCAATCCATAATCATTCGGTAACGGCCATGCCGCACTGCTCGCAGATTTTTGTTTGATGTCACTTCATCCTGAAATGTTTCTGTAAGTACACGTGACTAGGGCAAAAATATAGTTACAACAGTGAAGCGAACAAGACACTATTTTGTACTACATGGCAAAACAGGACTAACAATAATGTTACACGTCACTTTCACAAAACAAATGTTACACGTCATGAAGCATAAGCAGGTGATATTTTAAAAATTATAAAAAAGATAGTCTGTGCAGCCTGCATACAGAAATCCCTCTTAGCTCACCAGAGGAGCATGATGTTGGGGCCCAATCGAAAACACAGACAAGTTACAAATTTAGACAACACGTTGTGTATAAGTAAGCAAGCAGTTGGCCATTCTGTACCTCAATTAAAGTCTTAGGGAGCATAATGAACATCAGAGGGTTTCATACAAACATACTACAACAGGCAAAACTATGCAATCATTAGCATAGTATAAACTAGATTGTGAGCCTCATGCAATAATAGTTGGTTAATAGACTTCAAAGCTTCAGGCACACTTCGGCAGAGTAATTAAATGGTAAGGCCTTTAATTATGTCAACTAATAGTGATACAAGTACCGAACATCAGGCATAATTATTTGGGCATCTCATTAAGTGAGGACAAATAAAGCAATTGAAAAGAGAAAATTAACTATGCCTGAAACAAACAAGGAATTGAACTGTTGAGTTGCATACAGTGACTTGCGTTAGCAGGTTGAAGAGGCTCAGCGCAGCTCCTACTTCTCTTGCAAGGCTCCTTCCTAACATCTTGTACTTGGAAATCCTCAATCTTATCTTCACTGCACCCCCTCTGCAAGGTGACACAAACTAGTTACTCATCTCCTTGGAAGATAAATATGCATACTTTCCAGTCTGTGAACACAAAAGGATGAGATTATAACAAAACAACACCACATAATGAAACATGCCGCATCTCTTGCACTTGCACACAATGAAATGGGCATTTACTATGTCTGCACTATGTAAAAACTAGGCATACCTTCGAATTGGATCTCCAGGTACTCTTGGAGAGCCTACTGTAGTGTACAGCCAAACCTTTATTCACCTATGAGTTAGACAAGGCCCCACTACAGCAGCCCTTAGTGTTTAAATCGTTGACAAGCTCTGTTAGAGTGTTAGGTCAAGAACAACAAGTAATCAAAGCAAACAGTCCTAGTATGGCTGGCTGATGCAAACAAGCAATTGAACAGATGTGTGAGCAAATCTTACATATCAAGAAAAGAAGCAAAGAAGGAGGCTTAAAGACCATCACTTGACTGACCAGATTTAAGGGGCATTTAAACATCATGTGTAACGTATGAACTAACATAAGCATTGCATATTCCAGATTCTACAATGGAATGCACATGTATTAGGTTATGCCATGTATGATGATGCCTAAATGTACAGATAGCAGGCATGAGTGATTCATCATTGCACACACAATTGAATTGTAGGTTAAGGGCCAGTTCGATTCCGCCTTTTCAGGGTATATTTTCAAAATAAGCCATAAAAGATGTAAAGAAGTCATTTTTTAGTTATAGGCTTGGGCTTAACTAATTTCGCTTTGGAGGGGGGTGTTTCGGGTAGAACCTCACTAAAAATTGAAGGGAAGGGGAATGATGAGTTGCTACAAGCTGCTCCTGCTGCTGCTATATGATGAATTGCTATGAGCTGCTCCTGCTACTGCTATATGATGAATTGCTATGAGCTGCTGCTGGTATATGATGAATTGCAGACTGCTGCTGCTGTATGATGAGTTTCTATGAGCTGCTGCTGCTGCTATATGATGAGTTGCTACAAGCTGCTCCTACTGCTGCTATATGATGAATTGCTATGAGCTGATCCTGCTGCTGCTATATGATGAATTGCTATGAGTTGCTGCTGGTATATGATGAATTGCAAACTGCTGCTGCTGTATGATGAGTTGCTATGAGCTGCTGCTGCTGCTGCTATATGATGCTTTCAGGTGGTGCTGCTATATGATAACAACTAGCCACTTGGACCATCAAATTTCAACAAATAATTGTTCTTCATTTAAATGTGGGTCATACGTTCTTTGTTTAAATTAGGCAATGAGATCTCTATGGAAAACATTGACCAAAGTAGATTGTGCCAAGTAGATGGTATCTTTGTATTTGCATTTTGAGCAAATAGTGATGGTCTGTTTTCCTATCATATTAATTACTGCACTGGGTTCAATTTGTGATGTTTGCAAGTCAAATTAATTTCCATATGTGCAGCAAAATGAAAAAAAAATATAATGCAATCTAGACTTTCCACTGATCATACCAAAGATAAGCTGAAAACGCAATGAAAAGAACTGGTTGGCGTATTACATGGAGCTTATATTCACAGGTGCTTATTTTCTTAGGATAACTCGTATAACCGTCCCTTAGAAACTTGGCTAATAGAACTGGCATACAAATAACATGTCACAATGATTGCAATGGAGGAGTGACGTACCATAGCACACTGTATAGGCTCACCGCCGCCTCTCCTTTTTTTGCGATGTTCCATGAAATTGCCACATACATCTTGTACTTTTTCATTGTGTAACCCTATCTGCAAGTTGACACGGCTAATTTTAGACATCTCTACATGATACTACATTGCATATCCCTTGCGCATATTTAAACCACCAATTAACGATTGTGTGCGTACCATAAACTAGCCATGACTCTGTATGCTGGACTGGCAGACACTCTAAGGGAGCCTAATGTAGTGCACTGGAATTCCTACATGCCACCTATGATTTTGTGTAATGTACTGCCCCTGTTCCTAAATATATGTCTTTGTAGAGATTCCAATATGGACCACATACAGATGTATATAGATGCATTTTCGAGTGTAGATTCACTCATTTTGCTCCGTATGTAGCCTATAGTGGAATCTCTAGAAAGACTTATATTTAGGAACGGAGGTACGAGGTAGTATCATGTATGACATCTACATATCTAATTTAGCAGCCAGTAGTAGAAATCATTGTTTGCACAAAGGGATTACTGGTCGAAAATCCTAGCAAAGCATGCTGGCAGGCACAGAACAATACAAGAGAGAGAGAGACGCGCTTACAAGATCATAGCAATGCCTCAGTCCAGGATCTTGGTTGGCCAAGCTGTTAGATCCAGAAGAAACATCGTCCTTGTAGTTTTTGCCAGCTGCATAACAGGTAACAGCGACCGGTTAGTATATTTAAAGTACATCGGGCAGGTGATGCTGGACGGGTTTAAAGGTGACAAGTACCTAAGCCGTGGAGGGTGCTTGGCATCTCTCCAGACGGTGGGAATCAGGTTAGAAATGTCGAGGGTGATGACGCTGTGCTGGCTGTCGGGGTCCGGTAAGGAGATCTAGAACCGTTGAGTAGGGTGTTTGTGGAGCGGCTCCGGTAGGGTGGACTACGGTGTGGGCGAAGCGGATCTGTGGCCGTGGACGAGGGCGTAGGTGAAGCTGCTCCGGTGGTTGGGTTAAGGATGGTGTCGACGACGCGGATCTGCGGCCGTGGACGGGGCGTTAGAAGCTGCTCCGGTGGTTGGGTTAAGGATGGTGTCGATGATACGGATCTGCGGCCATGGACGGGGCGTCAGAAGCTACTCCGGTGGTTGGGTTAAGGGTGGTGTCGATGATGCGGATCTACGGCCGTGGACGGGGCATCAGAAGCTGCTCCAGTAGGTTGGATGAGGGTGCGAGGAAGCGGATCTGGGGCCGTGGACTTGTGAGTTGGCAAAGCGGCCCCGGTAGGGTTGAGAATGGTATAGGTGAAGCTACTCCGGTAGGGTTGACGTTGGTGTTGGCGAAGTGGCTCCGATAAGGTTGAGGAAGGTGTCGGCGAAGCGCCTCCGGTAGGGTTGAGGAAGGTGTCGGCGAAGAGGATCATAGGCCGTCGATGGGGGCGTCGGTAGGGAGGCTCTGGGGGGTGTGGACGAAGTGTCTCCAGTGGGGAGTACGAATGAGCCGCTACAGATGTGAGGCGGTTGACGAGAGTACCGGTGAAGCAGATCCGGCGCCGTGGACAAGGCCGGCACTGAATGGGCTGTGGTACAGTAGTGGATGAGCAGTCTACTTGTTTCTAGGGGAGGTGGGAGGGGTAGATGCGGCCGCAGAAGCAGATCCGGCGAGGTGGACGCCGCTGGCAGTGAATGGGCTATGGTACACCGGTGGATGAGCAGTCTAGGGTTTCGAGAGGGGAGGGGAGAAAGGGCGATGAAGTACGGGCGACGTGATGTAAGATGCTCTGGTGGTGTGGAGTTAGTCATTTTTGCGGGAGGAGGGAAGGGGAAATGGGGGTGGCGTGTAGTGGGGGGAACCGGAAGTTACCAAAGCAGCCCCGACCTATCATGTAGATGAGGGCGGTATTCTAACTGTTGGTCTCCGTGCACCAAGGACAAAAGGGGGATTTCGCATGCTAAAGACTAAGGTGGCGGAAATTTTAGAAGGAGGCGGGAGATTTTGCCGCCCGCGGGATCATTCGTATCCAGTTTCAACTAATTTTGGACCGTGCTAGCGGGAAGGTCATGCTAGACTGTGTACACGGGGAACGCGTTAGCAGTTAATAATTGGTGTGAAGTCCACCCCAGAAAAAAAGACAATAACTCGGGATGATGCGCCGATAACTTGGACGTTCACACGGGCGCGACCAATCGTACGAGTGTAGTGGCGCGTTCACAAAAAAAGGGATCAAATGCTCAGCCTATGTATTTCTCGTGTAAATAGATAATTTAGTGCCATTGGTTATTTACTTTAAACATAATGCATTGACGTGTTAGTGTAGAGGCGCACAAAAAGAAATGGATATTGTAGTTAGCTACTTAAAAGTGTTACCTCATATGATTACATAGCTTCCATTTCATAAATTGCGTAACCGTTGAATTCATATATGAATATTACATATATATTACTTCAAAATAGAAACTTAAATCATCCAAGACTAATGAATTTGAATGCAAGAGTAACAATGGTGCATGTGCATGATAGCTACATTGGTTGTTTGAAGAAACATCACTGTAACTTTGGCATGCACAACTGAAAAAGGTTTATTTAAATAGAAAAAAATGTGATATGTGAGTGTCCAATCTTTATAGCGTTGAATCGATATTGTACCTTTGGCCACGATACAAAGTAGATATTGACTTATGTTCAAGCGATGCACATCCACGGTCGCTAGATAGTGATACGTGAATGAATTGTGCAATCTCTCTCACACGCATACATATCTCATTTCCCTGTGGGCATCAGAATCACACGCGCGCACTACGTGTATTTATCTCCCTCCGTCAGGGTTAAATTCGTCTTTCTACCCCATCCTACAAGTCTCTCACATAGAAACACACACGCTCTCTATGTCTAACACGCCCACCCCTTTAATTCCGCCCACCCACAGCCACTAATGTCTCAAAGTATAATAATGTCTCTCACACATATGCTATCTACCCATCCCTTAATATAGCTAGATAAGTGTCACACAAACTCCTTCTCCCTACTAGCAAGATGCCCATGTGCGTTGCATGGAACATCAAGATGCATTTGTATGAGAAGTTTATCTTGTGGGGGAAAAGGATGAACGAGGGAATGCCTTATTTGCAAATACGGAGAGGGGTGTGGGTATCTTTTTGCAAAATTGCCATATTTTCCTTCATGTCTGTCGGATATAAATCGGATGGCCTATATTGCAGGATGGCAGGAACACCATCATCACCAACTCTATTTTTTTTATAAGAGTAGAGATATGTGAGTGTCACTGCCCCCTCCCCCCCCCCCACAGACACACTTCCCAACACCGAAGGAGTAGGGTGACACCTCGATCTTGATACTAATCTATCGACTGGCTTCTCTCTCAAACATACACACACACACCCTACCCGGCACCGAAGGAGTAGGGTGACACCTCGATCTTGATACTAATCTATCGACTGGATTCTCTCTCAAACATACACACACACACACACACTACCCGGCACTGAAGGAGTAGGGTGGCACATCGATCTTGATAATAATCTATCGACTCCTCTTTCAAACACACACACACACACACTTGCTAGTTGTGCTTCTGTGCCTACCGCGCACACTCTCGATACGTCTTTCTCTCCCTCCCCCCCAGCAATGACAGCATAAGGGTGACAACTCGATCTGATCATAATATGTCAATTGGTTTCTCTCTCAAACATTGTGTCTCGGTGCCTCGCTCGGTAGCCCCCTCGATATGTAGACTTCTAGCATGCGCACAACTGTAGTGACGATGATGCTGAACCCAATGTGCCTTGTTTTTACCGGCCTCATGTGATAGTTTTCACCCTGTTTTTTTTAATTAACAAGGCAACCTTTTCTTTGTTACTACTCCCTCCGTTCCAAAATAGATGACTCAACTTTGTACTAACTTTAGTATAAAGTTGGGTCATCTATTTTGGAACGGGGGGAGTACTAGTGAATCTGAAATCATTCGGGGCAGACATAAAACATATCACTTCAACCCAATTATCGCAGCAACTACTTTAAAAGAAATTAGCTAGCTGCCCGTGCGTTGCACGGAACATCAAGATGCATTTGCATGAGTAGTTTATCTTGTGAGAGAAAAGGCTGGACGAGGGAAGGCCTTATTTGAGAACGTGGAGAGACGTGTGGGTATATTTTTGCAAAATTGCCATAGTTTCTTTCCTATCCGTTAGATATAAATCCGATGGCCTATATTGCAGGATGGCATGCACACCATCATCACCAACTCTGTTTTCTACTCCCTCCGTCCGAAAATACTTGTCATCAAAATGGATAAAAATAGATGTATCTAAAACTAAAATACGTCTAGATACATTTCCTTTTATCAATTTTGATGACAAGTATTTCTGGATGGAGGGAGTATTTGTCTTTTTAGAGATTTGAACAAGTGACTATGACCGGACCTTACCAACATACTCAAAAAAGTAGTCCATAATTTTGATGTTACCCTCTTTTCTTGGCGGTGCAGTGCCATCTGGATACCTCATAAATAAATCAAGGACAAATCTGACCCCTTCTTGAAAAGACATAGGTAGCAAAACGAGTGAATTTACACTCTAAAATATGTCTACATACACATCCGTATGTGGTAGTCCATTTGAAATATGAAAAAGACAAATATTTAGGAACGAATGGAGTATATATAAGAGTAGACATGGAGATATATCTCCAGCATGGTCTACAACAAAAATGTGCTGGGCTGGTTAGCGCTGGATGCTCGCAACGCGATGACATGAGTTCGAATTCTGTCTTTTAACTTTAGATTTGTATATTATATATTACTCTACTTATTTACTCCCTCCGTTCCTAAATATTTGTCTTTCTAGAAATTTCAACAAGTGACTACATACGGAACAAAATGAGTGAATCTACACCCTAAAATATGTCTATATACATCTGTATGTAGTAGTCCATTTGAAATCTCTAAAAAGACAAATATTTAGGAACGGAGGGAGTAATATATACTTCTTTCGCTACTGTACTGACAGTGGAACCCACAGAGTACTTAGAATATTAAGGATGGACTTGTTTCTTTTTAACTTTCTGTATGAAGCTGTAGCCACCTTGCAAGTCACGTGTACACTATACATGCAATTAACTTTTTATAGAGGGACAATCATACAAGCAATTAACTCAAATGGATTGGATGTCACTCTATTATTTCCAGCATAAAGAGCATCTCCAACGGTAGCCGGCAAATTTCCTCCCGCTTCCTTCCACGGAGGACGACATCAAACGCCAGCGGCATACATTTTTACAACTCTAACCAACCAGATGAAATTCGTGCAAACACGGACTGATTTCATATAAGCATGAAGGATTTCGTATAAAAAAGCTGGATCTTCATATAAACATGATGGATTTCATTACATTTACATGAACTAAGAGGTGCCAATCCGGCTCTCTTGTATAATTAATACTCCCTCCGTCCGGAAATACTTGTCCTAGAAATGGATATATCTAGACTTATTTTAGTTCTAAATGGCCGCCCGCGGATCCCTTTGTCTTCCTCATGTCCGTCAGACACTTGTGGGGTCGACGAAGGTCCTCGGAAGAGACAAAGCAGCAAAGAAACCACCTGAATCCGCGGTCGTCGCCTCGGCGGTGGCCTTCATGGGTCCCAAGTGGCGGCGGACTCCCGTGTTCTACTTCTCCTAGATGATGGCGGCGGGCAGGGAGAAGCTGGCCACTGACTGGTCGCTCTCCACGCACCCGGCTTCTGTCTCTGCCTGCATGGCGTTGCCGCAGGCACGGGAGGCGCGCCCGCAGACATGGGAGGCGCGCCCACCGCAGACACTGGTGGCGCGGTACGACGCGGCAGCAACGGCGCCTGTACCGGCATGCTCACCGCCGTGCCGGCGTGGAGCAACTCGCCACTCCTCATCGAGCTGAACTGGAGCGGCGAGTTGCTGAACCACGCGCCTGCTTGGGGCGGCAACTGGCTCCGTCGGGCCAAGCAAGGTTGGTGAAGCACCGAGCGGCCTCGCCCGTATCCGGAGGGCTCGGCAGGCCACCCAGCCGGGTAATATGCCGGAGAACGGCTCATCGGAAGCCATCGGAAGGGTGGAGAAAATGGTGAAGGAGGAGATGGTGGAGCGGCGGAGGGGTGCGATTCTTGCCTGTTGTCTGTCTGGCCTCATGTAAATAGAGGGCGGACGGTAGGAGCTTGGCCGGCGTCTGGCCTCGTTTAAACTGAGGGCGGACGGGAGGAGCTCGGCCGGTCTTGCGTTTAATTCCGGCCTGCTCATGAACGGACGTGTGGCCGGAGTAGGATTCTTGGTTTGCATGCGGGTTTAACAGAGGGGTTTAATGGAGGCGCCGGGCGTGCAGCGGGCGGCGCAGTACTATTCGATTTAACAACATTAATGAGTCGTCAAATCACAAAGTCCCTCGCCTCTCATGAAACCGACCGAGCTAGACTGCCCCGCCCTCTAGCCTTTTAAAAAATGTATATACTCCACTTTTGTTCAGTAGTAGTATCGATGGATTGCGCCATAGAGCAAAACTTGAAATTAAAAAAAAAGGTGGTACATATAGAGAGCGCTCGTGAACTATGTGTCATACATGGCAATAAATAAAGTACTATATGATACTTATATGATACATGGCACAGGAGTACTAAGTATTATTAATACAATTTTGCTAGAACTCATCTAGATGAGATATAATTTGGTCTCATTCATCTTTTATAGCCATTGGATGTGATGCTATAAGATGCGTGTGTGCTGACGTGGGTTGTATTTGTTCTTGTGCAACAAACTGACCACTGCATGTCATGTTTGATAGTCACAAGTCATTAAAAGCATACAAGCCCCACATCTCTTCTTGGTTGATTCCTCTATTTATGTCAAAAAATAAGAAACAACGTGAGAGTTAATGCACCACGCCTATGTGTTAGACTAGCCACAATGGTGAGTAACATACACTAGTAACATACAAATATCCCTAGACTATGTTACTACCTTCATAGTAGTAACATAAGTGTGGTAACATGCAAAGCTTCATTTATTAGGTTATAGACTCATATTGCATTGGGACATGTGATGTTACAGTAACTAGCTAAGTTATTAGGCTAGTCGTAATGGCGAGTATCATATACTAGTATCATGCATATGATACTAGTGTATGATACTACATCCGTAGTGCATGGTATCATAAGTTAGTATCATAGCTAACTTCATTTATTGCCATGCATGACACATAGTAGCACACCATTTAATATAATATGGTATCATGATATGATATTCAATTCTCTCTTTCTTCATTCAATTCTATGCCACCTCATCAAATTTGCCTAGTTGGCATGCATGATACTACCTATGATACTACTATTACGACCAGCCTTATAACTACCTCTCTCCTCATTAACTCACTGCCACATAAGCAAATTTGCTGAGTTGGACTCGATGTTACTGCTGAAGTTACTCACATGGTGGCTAGTCTTACTAGTATTTGGTTTTCGTAAGATGACTTATAATACTCACCTAGACGGAGGGAGTATTCGATTTGACAGCGGGCGATGCGGTTCCCGATACGCCTTTAATGCAGACGAGGGAGGGAGTAGCGGTTCCCGATATGTTGAACGGCCAATGCATCATCCTTCAATTAATGCATGAGGGAAGTAATGGGAGGAGGTCCGGGAAAAGAGGCTGCACGATGTGAATGCAACGCAGTTTGCCCTCATTGCCCTCATATAAAGGCGCCCCTCCTCCATTCCAATGCATCTACCACATCGTACACACCTAAGCACTTGCCTAAGCACCTACACTAAGCGCAAAAGAGCTCGCTCCAGACCCATGGCGGCGATGCGCGTGAGGGGCCAGCGGCTGCGCCAGATGGTCCACGACGCCGGCCTGCGGCATGGCACCGAGGATCGTCTCCAGACGGTGTTGGAGACCGGCTGGTGGATGGCCGCCGTCAACGCCAAATACGACTCTCAGTTGGACCAGATGATCGTTGCCACCAGCAACAAGTTCACCGTCCTCAAGAAGCTCGCGGACGACATCGCCGTACTCCTCCAGCCCGCACGCTCGAGCTCCTCATTGCCTGCCACCCTAATCGGCCCCCATGGCCGGAACCTCTTTCAAGCAATGGTGGCCCTGCGACTGCCCGCCGACGCCACGAAGAATGTCCACCTGGAGGTCACGCTCGCCGCGAGGCGCCTCGCCGTGCAAGAATTTGTCGACCTACACATCCACGCGTACGAGCAAATCATGTACATAGGTATCTACAACGCCAGTGAGGACGCTACGATGTTGGCCTTCCTCAATCGGCTGGAAGCCTTGGATGCCTTTGTTGAGAAGCACCTCGACCTCGCCACAAAAGCCGCCGCTCCTTAGCCGCCGGACGGTGGCCCGACGCACTAAGTTGAGGAGGAGGAGGTCGTACGTTCGTGGATCCATCTTTCTTCTTGCCTTCTGTAACCACCACCACGATCGCATCATCGTGGCCTCAATTCTTATTGTGCTGTTGCATTCTCGTTCCAGTCGATACCGACATGTGCGATCCCTTTGCTTAATTATATGCATCACTGTAACTAGTACTCCATCCGTCAATTTGTAAGTTGTGCTTACCTTGTCCATCAACTTCGTGCAACGCGCGGGCATCTTGCTAGAAACACTAGAATATGTCTATATAATCCATATGTGATAGTCCATTTGAAATCTCAAAAAAGACAAATATTTAGGTGCGGAGGGAGTAATATATTAGGAGTATATCAAAACAATAGTGATTTCTTTGAATTTTGTGAACAAATACTACTATTCTACTACTTTGGATCCGTCGCAACGCACAGGCACGTTGCTAGTAAAAGGAAAAGGCCTGCCACATTCGCGTCGCACCCCCACATGCCCGGGAATCGGGAGTACAACACGGCCCGTCCGGCACGACACATAGCTTAGGGAAGGCCTGTTGCCTGCCTAGCATTTTCACTTTCATGTGGGACCGCCCGTTGAGCAAACCGACACCCCGCCCGCCGCCGGGTTGGAAAACAGAAACAAGGGGAAGATCTAGCTGTAGCACGGAAGCCAAGAAATTTTGTGTCAGACGGGGCTCGTTGATAGAGTAGGAGCATTCCATATTAGTACCACTCCTACCAAGTTTGTACTCCTAATAATATTATATTACTAGTACTACCACTATACAACTAGTAGATACGTGCAAGGCACAACATCGTAGGAACAAAAAACAGGAAGATCTTGTTTTGGGTGATTTATCTTTTTTTCAATCAATGTAGTATGAATAATATGATGTGGGGGCACCCATGAAGCTTATGTGGCTTGGTTGCATGGCTACGGAAGGTTAGGGATAAATAAATAGATAATGTGTTTAGAGTGCACTCCACCAAATAGATATACTTTGGATCCATTGCAACGGACCGGCACATCTATATCTATACCCCCTATATAGTGTGTGAAAAACTTTGAAAGTTGGTCGTTGGATGAAGCCAATCCGACGGTACAAAGATGGCAAATCCGAGCACTACTGGCCATTGGATATCATCCACCAGATTCTGCCACATGTATAATCTAGAAGACTCCATGGTTGAACTTAATTCATGACTAATTTTGCCACAACTAAGCTCAGGAAAAGTTATTAATAAGTTCTTCAAAATGAGATCCACAAGTTGGCAAGCCTAAGGGAATCTTGCCACATTTTTTGTGTGTATGTCATGTGGGCCCAGTGTGGCTTGCCTAAGGTCTGGCTTGAACCAAACACTCACCTAAGTTAATCAAACTTGCCTAACCTTACATTCCACCAAATTTTGCCACAAGTTGGCAAGCCTAAGGGAATCTTGCCACATTTTTGTGTGTATGTCATGTGGGGCCAGTGTGGCTTGCCTAAGGTGTGGCTTGAACCAAACACTCACCTAAGTTAATCAAACTTGCCTAGCCTTACATTCCACCAAATTTTGCCACAAGTTGGCAAGCCTAAGGGAATCTTGCCACATTTTGTGTGTGTATGTCATGTGGGGCCAGTGTGGCTTGCCTAAGGTGTGGCTTGAACCAAACACTCACCTAAGTTAATGAAACTTGCCTAACCTTACATTCCACCAAATTTTGCCACATGTTAGAATCCAGAAAACTCCACATGTAGAAGCATAATGCACAAACCACCAGAATCTCATGCGTGCAATGCACGTGTACCTTCCTACTAGTACTAGTAGTACTAAGAAACAAATTCCAGTTTTGCCACAAGCTCGTACTACAGGAGCACCACAAGGCCTGCCGCAAGAGTTACATTTTCCTCTCGGGGCCCACGAGACCGAACTTCAGTGGCTTAGTGTCCGGCCTATGAGTCAATGACATGTGGGCCTTAAATGCGGCTGGCCCACATGTCATTCTCATGGTGGTGGTGTGGTTCGCAACTCACTCGTTCGAGATGAACCGGCCGGTGGTGGCATGGTCGTGGCGAGGGTACCACAGCTGGGCGTCGGGGCGTTACGAGGCGTAGATGGCCACACCGGCGGGTACTACCTATAGTACATAAGTACTCCAGCTGAGGATTGATGCACGGGATGAAATGTGTCACAGCCGCTGGATGAAAATTCGATGGTGCGGTAGTACAGATCGGAGCACATCATCAGAGCAGGCAAACCGCATCCAATCGAGTGTGTCTGTGGTAGAAAGTTGATGGTCGCTGTAGTTCAGCTGGCCCGCATGTCATGCACACAAAGGAAGAGGAGCGGTGGGGCCGAGAGGGATGAGGGCACGAACAATCCTACCATTCTATCACTGACATGTGGGACCCATAAGCGTGGGTCCCACCTGTCAGCGAAGGAAAGGCAGGGCAAGGCAGTGATAGCCACGTTAGAGGATCCATGTCCACGTCGGGGGAAGTCGTGCCGTGGGTTGGAGCGGCGTCGTGGGAATCGCGTGTGGGTGTGGCAGTGGTAGAAACAAGAAACGTGATGGTCGCCATGGTTCAACTTCCATGGACAAGCTGTCGTGTCTGCTGACACATGTATATCAAAACTAGAGTGTTTATATTTCAAGCACGTGAACAAGTATTATTCTACTAGTTTGGATCCATTGCAACGCACGGGCCAGCACATTGGTAGTAGTAGTGTCCATCTCTATCTCTAGAGGCCTTCACTCGTCCATCCTTTTCTCTCACAAGATAAACTACTCATACAAATGCATCTTGATGTTCCATGGAACGCACGAGGATGTTTCCTTGGGGGTCTCTCCAGCGCGGCGTGGCCGTAGTTGCAAGTTGATGCCCCTTGAGATGCCGACGTTGAGGGGCACTCGGATTTCCTCCGATGAGCAGGTAAGATGAGTTTGATCACGTAGTAAATGCATTCTAAAGACTACTTCCGTGTCCATTTCCTAATTCTCCCCCTGCCCACTGTTTCACAGGCTAGGCTCGGTGCGAGTGGAGATTGGCTTGCATATGTACGGGAGGGTACCAACATCAATTTGCACAACATTTACAACGGTGACACCGTTCTCGTAGAACCTTTGTCCAACATTGGGATCAGCCATGCAACAGGCCACCGCGTGAATTGGTACTAGGGAACCACGGTGAGATTGAATAAAAGATAACACGAACCTTGCACATGGCGGTCAAAGGCGGACCATGCTGTTTGTGGCCGATTTGTTGTCGTACGAGTAGGAAGACGTTGTGCTCCTTTCTAACCGCATCTTCGCGGTGACAAACCAGGGGACTTATTTTCTATGGGACACATCCTACGATATAATCCCTCTCTCCCAGTTTATTTGTTTTTAATCTTTTCGTTTTATAAGTTTCAAATTCAAATTTAGAGCTCCCCATCACATGTTGAGATTACAATGTCCATTAAATCGTTGCGTGCATGTATAGTAAAGAAACAAATCTCGAGTTTGGCACGAGTTCATGCTGCAGGAGCACCACAAGCCCTGGCGCAAGAGTTACATTTCCCTCTCAGGGCCGTCGGGACTGAGCTTCAGCGCCTTACTACACCTACCTTTGAGTCAATAACATGTGGACCCGATAGGTGACTAGTCCACATGTAATGCTCCCGAAGGCAGAGGGGCAGTGGGGCCAAGAGAAGTGAACCGTAGGTTGGGGGACGTGTGGTTTCATGGACTCAAGCGGCGTCGTGGGAATCGCGGGTGGCTGTGGTAGAAACTTGATGCTCGCCGCGTTTTAGGTGGCCCACATGTCATGCACACAAAGGCAGAGGGGCGGTGCGGCCGAGATGGGTGAGGCGCAGGTCGGGGGCGTGGTGTCGTGGGTTGGACAGGCCTCATGGGAATCGCGAGATGAAACGTGATGGTCACCATAGTTGAACTTCCATGGACAAGCTGTCATGTCTACGGACACATGCACTGTATACCGATCACTGGAAGGAGTAGCAAAGAAAGCTATATATGCGGATAAATAATTCCTTATAGTCAAGCGGATCGACGCTACTACTCTGTTCCAAAGACATGCACACCATCGAAATAGTCCATCTATATCAATATACACCGAGAGGGAATAATTTTTTTACAAGAGAGGAAATAGTTCATCCATCCATAATGCCCTCCTGCTGGTGCATCGTTTTCTTCTTCTTCTTATTCTTCTTGTTCTCATTCTGTGTGGGAGACGGCTTCGCAACAAGCTCTTTGGACCTTGCAGCTATCTCGAAACTCACACGGGCATCGAGGGCATATGCGCTCATACGTCAAGGGATAATTCTCCCATCCAGACGACCTTAATGCCACCGTCTTGTCACCCTTCTGAAGATTTGTACCGAGCACAAAATTTGCTACGTCGAATAGGGATGGTGTCTGTTTAGCACAATCTTCTACATGAATTTTGATTCTGGTTTGTAGGTCAGCGATGCTTTTCAAATCAAGGTTGTACGGCTCCAGCTTCTGTTTGTCCCCTTCGATGGCTTCCCCACATAAGTATACGTCCTCCCGAGACAAGAAATCGTGAAGCTCACCTGGTATGGAGGGCGAGTGTATGATGTGGTACACCAAAACATCATCTTCGAGGCACAGCTGAAGGACAGTGGCGCGCTGGATCTTCCCAGGGGCACGCTCCATGTACTCTACGTCGAGACCGATGACCCTCGTCTCTACCTTTTTGAGGGAGTTGGATACATTGTTAATCCACTGCCGAACAACCCTTGGGTGGACGGTGACGGTGGCAACTATGCGCATCGAGCCTTCAACGAGGACATGTTGGATGCTAAAAACCTGCATCTCGATCTCTTTCGCCATTTGGAACCTCTGGAACGGAGGGCTATGATTTGGAGAATTAGGATTAGATGGCTAGTCTAACTGAAGTAGTAGATGATTATTTGAAGAGGTTAAAACAATGTGAACGCAGTGGGGTTTGGATGCAAATGAAAACGAAGGGGAGGTGAAGAAGCCGAGGCAAATCGGTTCCCGATGGAGAAGTAAATGGGAGAAGTGGCGTGCAGGCAGTTGATTAGACGGCTAGGTAGACTAAATGAAAAGGCTATGCCGGTAGACTGAGGAGTCGTACCTGTTCATGTACGTGCCCATCCTTCCTGATAGGTGGGACCTAGGCAAACAGATTAAAAAAATGTGTCGTAGCTTTTTTTGAGCCCGTGAGTGGGAGACACAACATTCTCTGGTTAAGGAATACTCCCTCCGTTTAGGTGAGTATAAGTCACCTTATGAAAATCAGGTTTTCCCAAAACCTTTAGGCGTGGAGCATTAACTTCCTGCTCGATCCCCTCCCAGCCACGTTAGCCAGCGTTCTCTTCCTCTGCTGCCGCGTTCTACCTTTCCATTTTTCCTCTTCTCAAGTGTGGAACGATCTGCATGCCGTCCTTGATGCACCAGAACGACCACTGCATGCATCGCGGCAGGGCGTTGATTGGGCATGCACGAGAATTTTGTTCTGCTCGCAATATGGATGATACCTGGACGATGAGTTGAACAGGCATGCTAGCACGGGAGACCTATTTCCTCTATACAATACTGGAGTACTCATGTTCCTACTACTAGTAGTAGTAGTACAACTGTGGTACACTTGATGGTCAAAATACTATTCATCTGGTCCTCGCAGTGAAGTGACAACGCCCTGCGCCTGACACTAGTCCAGGCGAGGTGGCGTGCTCGTGTTACCAAAGTCAGCCTCACCCTATGCACTGTGCAGTTTGTCACCGCCGCTGTACAACACATTGGCGCCTCGCCTCGTCTCCCTCTCCGCTCCCATAGCACCACTCCATCTCCATCTCCTTCTCCGTCTCCGTCTCCGTCTCCATCTCACTATGCCCCCGTGTACCGTCGCCTCACTCGCCTCCCCCAGTACCACTATTCTCTCGCTAGCCGCTCCAGCACCGACATCCTTCTCCCCTATAAATCAAGCCCCCTTCCAAACTCCACCGTGGCCGAACGCGAACCGCACAGCATCCATATGAGCCGCGATTGGAGCAATCTCCCCAGTGACATCCTCGACCTCTGTTGTTCGTGTATGGATATATTGACCGCCCTGCGATTGGCTGCATGCTCGAGGGACATGCACACGGCCATCGTCGAAGCAAGGCCTAAGCTTTTCAAGACACCCTGCTTGCTGCTATCTGGTCTTGCGAGATCGGCTCACCATGATACGGAGGCGTGCATGATGCCCCTCGACTTCAATCTGATCTCCATTAGCCGAAACTTCTTTGCATGTATGTAGTGTGTCGCCGTACATCATTTCCCTCGACATCGATCCGATCACCATCGCCCGAAACTTCTTGGCAGGTATGTACTGGGTCGGCATGAACTCCCACTGGATGGCTGCCTTCAGAGAAGACGGTAAAAAGTTGGTGCTCGTGAACTTCCAGACCTCCCATGAGATTATCCTTCCTCCGTTGGATTATATAGAGTATTACCATCGTGGTCCAACTCATCTAGATTACCACGTCAGTTGGACAGACCTTGTTTTGTAGAAGATTGTAATTTGCCAAGTGCCCACACAACATGCGAATTATGCAGACTTCAAGCTAATTGCCTTGTTCGACCGCGGACTCGCCTATCTTTGCGCCGGTGCCTTCTTTAGCTGGAGAGAACCCAGCTCGCAATGGATCATCGTCAAAGCTGATACACACTTCTATGATGCTATTGAACACAATGGCATCATCTACGTGATCGACAAAGTAGATGGCACCACGTATTGCTGGGACGACGTGTGTAAGTTGTTTCCATCTCATGTTAATGATGACGCCATGACATTGTTTGAACTTTTTGTGATGATTGGCATATCCATGTTTGAGCAGAATTTGAGTAGAACTATGGCAATATATTAGAGACGCCGTAAATCAGCTATATTTGGAATGAGTTAATTCATGCGATTGTGACCATGTCATTACAGCCAATTTGTACCCTGAATAATCAAACGGTTAGGAATATATGGATATTATCCTTATTTTACAGTAATCTATATACTACTACTAAATATGAGTGTGTATCAATGGCCATGTTCGTTTCCTCATTTTCATGATGTATAAACATGCACCACACTGTTGGTTTCATCTAACCATACATTAGGGAAGTAAATGTGCATATGGAGAACTCTATATTTGGAAGTAGTGAAATCCTGCAATGCTTACCATGTGTACATACCTATATTCGCCCTTCAGCAATCAATGACTAGAATAATATCCTCACAAAATTTTTGCCCACAGAACACGAGTATATAACAATGCATGGTCTGTTAGTTACCTTGAAGAATTTGTTTGTGAGGACAGAACATGATTACATAACATGCATGACATGGTAGTTTCCTGTGAAGAATCGATTGCGAGATAACATGAGTATAACCATGCATGGCACTTCTATATTTTCGAACCCAGTATACATTTCCCTGTATTTTCCTCCCAGTTCCAACAGGGACATATCAATGCTGTTTCTTGCATTATCCTACTCATATTCTGAACAATGCTGATCTTACATTAACAATGCTTGTCCTTTTTGATATGATGCAGTGTCCCTACAGTTACTGCCCTTTGTAATTACACCACCTTTGCCAAAAACAGGGAAGCACAACTGGTTCCTCGCTCGATCAGACGACGGCAAACGACTGATGATCATTCGGACACATGAGCTAGAAAAGTTATATTGCAAAAACCCCACTGTATACAAGCACCGTGTAATAAGTGACTATCTGGACAGTGGCTGTTACGTCTATGAGCAGGATACCAGCTTGTTGGGGCCTTTAGGATATTTTAGTTGGAGGCGGGTAAACAGCCTTGGTTCACACTCTCTGTTTCTCGGACTCAATTATCCGATTAACCAGGAGATCACCGTTGGCAAGGACCTTGATGGCAGAGAGGCTTTGTTTGCTATGGAAAACTATGTCTACACGGCGAGCCCTAGGAGTTCGGGAGCATACTCCCCTGATTGTCAACGATACAGCCTGCGGCCAAAAGAAGGTGAGAATGACAAAGTAATCCAGATTAACTTTGATCCTTGGATGTCTCAATTACGACAGGCAGTGATGTGGTTCAAGCCTTCAGGTTGATAGGTAATTGGGCTGTTGCATCGAAAGGGTGGAGTACTTGTGTCTCTGGATCACTGGTCGCTGAAGCGGGGCTGTAAATAATGATGGTGTTGGATCATCTCTTCGAATGACTTTGTTGTCTTTGCTGCTGGTTCTGGATGGGTAGTTCTTTCTTTTTTATGCATATTCCTTGTCATTTGGTCATCCTCGTCTATGTCACTCTTTCTATGTAATAGTTGCTTCTGTTTAGAATGTCATTCTCGTCTAGATCACGAGAGTCTGAGCGCTGCAGATGGGTATGTTTAGGTGGTGTAGCAAGACTTCTTATGAATTATCATGTCTTGTTGTTTATGTCAGTAGTAGTCACTAGTAAGTGTTTGAATGTTCTATATATCGTTGTTTCGAACTATTTATTGTCTCGAACTACTGGTGGGCTAAATGATGGCATCACAATTCACCAGTGTTCAGAGTATATCTCCTTTTTTCAAGTTATATAATTTGAGTTCACTGTCTTTTCGATGATGTACACTTGTTTGGGCCAGTGAGGTGTCGTTGAATATGGGCCGAGTAGTAGCGCAATGCCCAAACAGGTCAATTATGACTCTCGGGCCGGGCTCTCAAAAGATCCTGGAAAAAAAGGCCGGGCTCTCCAAAAAAGAAAGAATAAGGACTCTTAGGCCGACATGTGGGCGCCACCGGTGTTTTCGTGCGCTTGCGCGCCGAGAGCATATTGGCGCGTGTTCGAAATTCATGCTACCTTTTCATCCCCAGTATCCCGCCCCTCCCCCACCTCTGGAATCTCGATTCCTACTCCAGTTCCCCCAAATCCCCCTCCTGTACTCCCTGTACTCAAGTGCACTATCATGTCGCCGGTCAACGCGGATCTCCAAGCCAGAGATCCTGAGATCCGTCCTGCCTTTGGTCGCTGCGTGCTGTTGCTCAACAGTGGCATGGCGGCGCTTGACGACCAGTTTGCCGGCAAAGTGCTGATGGTAACCATCAACGGCGACCGGCCTCCCGTCTCGCTGGACGACCTTGTCAAAGCTCTTGGCATTGCGCACGGCATCCAAATAAGTGACTTGCTCGTCGAAGTCTGTCCGCCACCGGCTGATTTCTTCGTCAGGTTCCGAACAACTTTCAACTGCAGTCGTGTGTTTGAATCTTCCCGGCGTTTGTTCTGCGATGGCGCACTGGTGAGCTTTGATCGGTGGCACCCAGGATGGGGCTCGGTGCCCTCTGAGCTTGAGTTTTTAACAAAGCTTACCTTCCACGGCATGCCTCGATGTGCTTGGAACAGCGAGTCCATGAACGAGCTTATCAACGACCTTGGAGGTGAGCTCGTAAGTATGTTTGTTCCTCTGGACAGCTGGGCTCTGATGGTTATGGCATGGATGAAGAAGCCGTCCACCATACCGAAGGTGATTGGTGTTGAGATACCAGTGCAGGAACCGGGGTTGTACTATTCGTCGCCACCAAGGCCGCCGCGGACCATGTTAGGGATGTACCTGTATCGAGTGTTTGTGCATGTCGAAGAAGTGGTCAATCCATCAATCAAAGTCCTGCCGCCCCCGCTGGTGCCAGGATCCGTTGACGACGTCCATTATAGGAGTCAACGTCAGACTTTCCCCGTGTTGCTCGGAACGATGGATGGCACAGGGCCTACTCCATCGCGCGGCGGAGGCCACTGCTTCTTTGGGAGAAGAGGCAGGGCTGGCTGCCTGGATGTGCTCTAATTTGAGGTAACAACTGAATCTTGTCAGATAGTACTAGTTAAATCCGAGCTATGGGTCTGAAGCACTGATATGCCAGTACATTTGATTGTGACCTGTTCTAATTTTGTACCTGAACTTTTTTTAGAAAGGGCTGTACGTCAACTTAATGTGCTAGCAGAACTTATTGTGTTGTCTGTCTGTTTTCTTTGCACAACATTCAAGATATTTCCCCGTCATTTATAAAGACGATGAACCGTTATGTACGACTTCGTTGGTTTCAACACAGCCCTTCCTGTAGCGATCCACTGCTTCCATCCTGATTGTGCCGCCTGCGTGAAATTTGTGTATGCAAGTTCAGTGTGCTATGATGTTCTATATGATTGTGTCAACTATATAAGTTTTTACTGAGCATTAGCAATGCATATGGCTGAAAGATGTATTTACGAGCATCGACCGATGGGTCTCTCTCTCTCTCTATCTCTCTCTCTCTCACACGCACACACACGCACACACACAAGTGGGACCCGTTGAATTATTTATTTGCTCGTGACAGCTTTTAATTAGGTTCTACTGTAATCTAACTTTTTTCTTAAGTTATTAATTGAGCTCAGTGACTTCAAAAAGTTGTACAGAAGCCTTGTTTGGGCCTTTCCGGCATCCCTGAATGTGGGTTGAGTAACCATGTTAGGTTGTACTATACTACACATGCCTTTTTTCAACATCAGCAATGCAACTGGGCCGATAGTTGTACACAATATCCGGGTCAACTTGTTATCTGCCAAGTTTCCTAGGAGGTATGCATTAGGCTTAACAAGAAAATGGACTTTAAGAAATAATAAATGGGATGTAATTATAATAACCGGGCAATTACTATGCACCAAACACGTAATTAGTTTGAAAAATATATTATTTTTGGAATTTAGAAATTTTAATTTCATTACTTGTTGCGCGCGCAATATTTCGTTGGCTTTTAACGTGATACAACTTTATTTTGAAATTATATTTAACCTGACTAGAAATATCGGATAAAAATATTTCGGATCCCATCAAAATGTGAGAATTTTTTTTGAATTCTATTTTGAGCGGTTGTTTGAAATTATTAATCATTGTCCTACCAAGAAGTTGGGCTGTACTTTTAACAAACCCGTAAATGGGCTGTAGTAAATTCCATTAGAATTGAAAAATGGGTTGTACATTCTTACAAATCACAAATGGGCTATATGTTCTCTGCCAAATCCAAGCTGTGGGCCTACTAAGTTGACGCGTACCAAGGGCTTTGTCAACTTAGTCAATATAAACGATTCTAGCTGCAGTGATCGTACGATGTCCATCCAACGGCCGTAGTGCTTCTTTAACCTCTGGTCTTCTTGCTCCAGCCGCCCATAGCAGCACCGGTCGTGTCGCGTGCTCCTGCCTCCCGTGGCCGGCTGTGATGCCGCGGAGGCCTCACCGCCCCGTACTACTCCCACCACTGGCCAGGCCATCCCTCTACTCACCCACACCCCCTGTTATTCTGCGGCGATGACAGCCGAACCAGTGAACCCTCGTACTCCTCTCCGCGCGGGCTACCACTGTTGCGTCTTGCCCGGCTCCGCATCGTCCCCTTCCTAGGCCTTGCCGTCGTCCAGACCACCGCCCTGGTGCTCTCGGCGTGGCATGGTTAACGTGGTCAACGATCGACTTCCATCGGAAGAGTTCTTTACATGGAGAGGCTGACAGCTGGGTCGAGGCGGCCGCAAGGAAGTGCCTCCTTATTACGCGGAAAATAATTATTCCTCCACCTGACAGCAGGGACCCATCGGAAGGGTCACCAGTATTTCACGAAAAAACATTTCCCCCTGACTGCTCGGACCCAAAGGACGGACCACCGTATTTCGCAAAAAAACGCCCCCCCGATGTCAGCTCGGACCCACCGGAAGTGCCTCCTTATTACGCACAAAAAATATGAATACCCCCTGCTAGCTGGGACCAACCTTGGTGGGAGGCTGACTTGTGGGCCTACTAAGTTGACTGGGACGGAGGCCTTTGTCAACTTTAGTCAATATATGAACGATTCTAGCTCCAGTGACCGTACGATGTCCATCCAACGGCCGTAGTGCTTCTTCAACCTCTGGTCTTCTTGCTCCAGCCGCCCAAAGCAGCGCCGGTCGTGCCGCCTGCTCCTGCCGCCCATGGCCGGTTGTGATGCCGCGGAGGCCTCACCGCCCCATACTACTCCCACCGCTGGCCAGGCCATCCCTCTACGCACCCACACACCCTGTTATTTTGTGGCGACGGCAGCCTCACACCGTAGCCGAACGAGTGAACCCTCATACTCCTCTACGCGTGGGCATCCACTGCCGTGTCTTCCCTGGCTCCGCGTCGTCCCCTTCCTAGGCCTCGTCGTCGTCCACCGCCCTGGTGCTCTCGGCGCGGCGTGGTCAACATGGTCAAGGAATGGCTTCCATCGGACATGGACTGTACATGGAGAGGCTGACAGCTGGGTCCACGACTGCAGCAAGGAAGTGCCTCCTTATTACGCGTAAAATAATTATTCCTCCACCTGATAGCGGGGACCCACCGGACGGGCCACCGTATTTAGCGAAAAAACGTTTCCCCGTGTCTGTTGGGACCCACCAATTACATCTTCGCACGCAAGGAAGTGCGTCCGAAAAAAATGATTCGCCCCCCCTGACTGCTGGGACCCACCAGCTACATCGTCGCACGCAAGGAAGTGCGTCCGGGCAAAAAAACGATTCACCCCCTGACTGTTGGGACCCACCAGCTACATCTTTGCACGCAAGGAAGTGCCTGACAGTCGGGACCCACCTGGTCGAAGCGTACATAGCGTTGTCATTCTGGTCACGAACGTGTACGTACATACTGGTCGATGTAGAGGCGCACGTGTCGTAGATGTAGAGGCGTGCACGTGTCGTAGTAGAGGCGCGCACATAGCATGTACACGTACGTACAGCGGCGAGGGTGCAAGAAAGAAAATATGGCCACCTACGTACATACGGGCAGGGTCTCTAACGCCTATCGCGCATACGTACATGGCTGGGTCGGAACAGAGAAACAGCATTGTCGTCGTGTTCATGGGGAGCCAACTGGCTGGGTCGGAACGGAATGTGTAGTCGTGTTCATCGGGAGGGCTTGGACGGAATAGGCGATGGAAACGAGGCCTGGCGTACCGCACAACGGAGGAAATGGCCTTGTGTTCGACCGGCCACGTTCAAAACGGGCTCCTGTTGATCGGGAGGGGCCTGACGTACCGCAAAACGGAGGAAACGGACCTCCTACGGTCGAAACAGGGTTCCTGTTGATCGAGAGGGGTGTGGCGTACCGCAAAACGGACGAACCAGACTTGTGTTGGAGCGCTACGGTCGAAACGGGGGTCCTGTTCATCGGGAGGGGTGTGGCGTACCGCAAAACGGACAAAACGGACTTGTGTTGGAGCGCTACGGTCGAAACGAGGGGGGAGGGGTGTGGTGTACCGCAAAACAGGACTCCACGGGATACTGTTCATCTCCACTATCGACCTCCTCCAGCCTCCACGGGCTACCGTCGACCTCCTCCAGCCTCCACGGGCTCCTGTTCATCCAGCCTCCACCGCGCGCTACTCCATCGGCTACTGTTCAACCACCCCTCCATGGGCACCCCTCCACCATCTACTGTTCATCCAGCCCTCCACACCACGGGGTCCTGTTCAACCACCCCTCCACG
>NC_057798.1:734840335-734852845 GCF_018294505.1 Triticum aestivum | reverse complement strand
TCGGCTTCAGTTAGCAGCAGTAGCAAAGGAATCGCTCCATCGGGTTCAGTTAACAGCCATCGATCGATCGCTCGGGTTCAGTAACGCGTAGCCTGCAGTGCAATCGCTCGGGTTCAGTTAGAGCCCAACACCTCGCTCGGCTTCAGTTAGAGCCAACGCTTCGCACACATGCGTGTACGTACGAGAGAAACGCGCATCGCTCCGCCCCCGACCTCCCACCATAACCGGCAACTCCCCGAAATTTTCCTCCCCCTCGCTTCTACCATGGTTTTTTCCGTCATGGACGGCCCAAAGAATGTCATGCAGCTGCATCTCCGGCCCGCCCAGGACGAAAAGGCCATTTTCTATCATGGTTTTTTGTCATAGAAGTAGGAGCCCACCACATCTATGATGATACCGGGTTTTGTCACAATTATCGTCATAGAAGTGTCATATGTATGACAGAAAAAAATTCGTTCGGCCCAAAATGTCACGGATGTGTCTTTTTTTTGTAGTGAGAATGAGCTGAAAACGTTTGTCGACAAAGAAGAGACACCAGAATTCACCGACCCGTTTGAGAAGATCAGAGATCAATGGCCCGCATTTCTGAACCACAAGAGATCGGAAAAGAGTAGGAATATGTCAGCGACAAACAAGATTAATGCTGCGAAGAAGAAGCATCACCATCGCACGGGGTTAGGTGGTTACCTCAAAGCCCGACCTTTGTGGGACAAGGCTGAGAATGACCTGATTGCTAAAGGGGTCGAACCAGAGACATTGAGATGGCCAGACCGTTGCCGGACTTGGTTCTTCGGGGTTGGCGGAACCTTGGACCATGTATTAGGGAAGTGCGTTTGGACGGAAGAGCAACTGTGAATCCCCGTCAGGAAGCTTCGACATTATATCGCCGCATCACAGGAATGGACGTTCATTCCAGACAGAGAGAAGGACGAGCTCACAATGGCCCTTGGGAATCCTGACCACCCTAGACGGACATGAGGCACACCAGGCTCCCTTTCGTGGAAGGTTGGGTTTCTGGACGCAGGGGGTTACAAAACCCAGGAGAGGAGGAAGAAAGTGGAGCATAGCCAACTGCAGGCGCCGCACGAAAGGGTACAAGGGCTAGAGGAACGAGAAGCGGATCACAGCAAATGACCTGCCGAAGCTTCCCCTGAAGCTACCCCGCCATCTCAGCAGAGAAGCAGCGTGGCTTCCAGCGAGCAGACTCAGCAGCTGGAGCCTGTCTTCACGGGCTACCCCATGGATGCTATCACAGAGTCTCAACATTGCCACCTTATGACGCGATGGATGACATTGAAAGTCAAGGAGGCTGTTGGCTCTGTTATACCTAATGAACCTGGCTCAACCTACCACCGCCAGCCGATTCCAGAAGGATATGCTAGGGTGATGGTGGATCAAATAACGGACGGATTTGAGGACCTTGAGCTTGACCACCCTACGGGTGAAGGGAAGATTCGGCTGGGTTCTTCTCTGAAGACTCCATGCCTATGGTGGAAGGGGCTCATCAACCTTCTGAATTGGACGCCTCCGCCTCCTCCTCCTCATCCGGCGAGTCAGGGCACTCGGCCTCCTCCGGCGAGTGATCAGGGCACTCAGCCTCCTTCTCCGGTGCGTGGCGGCACTCCGCCTCCTTCTTCGCCTGTGCCGGCGTGCCCGAGCAGCCAGCTGCCTCCTCCTTCTCCGCCTCGCAAGCAAGGGAAAAAGAGACCCGCCGCCGCCCTGGCTGCTCCGGTGCGTCGTAGTCCTTCTCCTCTGCCTCGTAAGCAAGCACGAAAGAAGACAGCCGTAGCCACTCCATCTGCTCCGGCGTCTAGCAGTACAGCCAGAGGCGGGAGGCAATACAGATACGGTCCATCTCTCAAGCCTCTAGAGAAGTTACCGTACGAGAGGACCGAAGAGGAAAACGCGAAGATCGTGCAGACCGAAGTGAAGGACTTCTTTGAAGGGTTGAAAGCAAAGAGACTTCCACCTCCGGAGGAGAAGGTAGATTCGGTGAAAGCAAAGCGCACTATCGATGCCATGAGGAAACCACCAAAGTCTCCGCCGAAAACCAACTATGAGCGCATTACTGAAAAGGCATATCTCCAGGCGGAGCGGTCGGGAAGTACTGTCAGTGATCAAAGGTT
Source organism: Triticum aestivum (assembly GCF_018294505.1). Classification (NCBI taxonomy): domain Eukaryota; kingdom Viridiplantae; phylum Streptophyta; class Magnoliopsida; order Poales; family Poaceae; genus Triticum; species Triticum aestivum. The sequence continues at coordinate 734,850,719 of NC_057798.1, read as the reverse complement.
AAAAGAACGAGCAGCTGGGAAAAAAATTGCCTAGCTCGGCGAACAAGCAAAGCAATCGTGCCCCCCGCTCAATGTGTCTAGCGACATCGTCGCTAATGCTCCGAGGACGGTGCCCAGTTATAGCAATCTTAGAGATTACCTGCCTGATGATGTACATTTTGATTTTTTGGAGGTGGATGAAGATACGAGTATGGGAAGCCTCTCGTCAAAGATGAAAAATCTCTAACAACGATGATGCGAAGATTCCATAATTGGCACATGAAAACCTGCAGAGAGTCTGGGGGGACGAATACTTTGTATCTGAGAATTAAAGAGGAGCACGACCTCGTTGGAAATGATCCGTTGCCTGTTCCATTTGAGGAGTTCTTCGAGTTCTTCAATCAAAAGGCCCTTGATAAATTAACGGTCTTTTGCGACTGTCTGTAAGTACTATTTCTGTCATTAAGTCTCTGTATATAGCTCGGCTCTTTCATTGCATGTATTTATAATTAATTATCCTTACTATATTATGCAGATTGAAGATTGTCGAGTGCAAAAGGCAAGAAATGTATGATATTGGGTTCATTAACACAAATATCATAGATGAATTTAAGGTTAAAAAGAAAGCCGAAGAGGCCGAGGCCAACTTGCTACAATCGTTGATCAAAAATCAAAACAAAGATTTAATACTCTTTCCTTACAACTTTGAGTGAGTGTTACTGTCGTGTGCATATTCGGTTTCCCTCATTACTCGAGCGAGGTTATAGTAATGTAATTGATGAGTTACGCATGCGTGCATAGCTACCACTATGTTCTTCTGGAGATTAAGCTTGAGTGGGGACTAGTAACCGTCTTAGACTCGAGACGAAAAGATCCCGAAACCTATGCGGACATGACTAAATTTCTCAACAAGTAAGTTCAATCGATCATTATCGCACCATATCGGCAACTTTTTGTTCATTTCTTGATATCTCAAGTAGTAATGATTATTTTCTTTCTCTTGCAGGGTTTGGAAACAGTTCACCGCAGAAGCTCCGGGACTGCCGAAGGAGCTGCAATATACATACCCGAAAGTAAGTACTACTAGCTAGCTAGTTGCGTGCATCTCCCGTTGATTCTATAGCTATACTTTCATCAATGCCATTTATAATCATTATCAGTTTGATTGACCTCTATTTCTCGCAAAGTGCTTGTGGCAGGAACAAGGGAATGATTTCTATGGATACTACGTGTGCGAGTTCATCTACAACGCGACTTTGAAAAATAAGCGGGGCTACTCTAAAAGACAATATGAAGTGCGTAAGCAATAATATTCACAATTTCATTTTATTACACCATCATTTCTGTTGAGTTTCATTCATATATGTATTAACCCCCTTCTTCAAATTAGACGTGGCAGATGCGGAATGAACTCCTACCACAAGATCACATGAAAGCAATTCAAGAGGAATTGGCGGGATTCTTTCTTGACCACGTCATCAATAAAGCCGGAGAATACCATGTGGAAGTTGATTTCAAATGCTAGGGGATTGTAAGAGATCTTACATATTGTATATGTATGTAGTCAGTAGCATCGGATAGATAATACGAAAACTTGTTGTTCGACCAATCTCTCGGAGAAGGAGAGGTCGATCGATCACTTCTCTCGGTATGCATGACGAACTTCTGTACTTAATGGTTTCCTTCATTTTCTTACTAGCTAGCGTGTCGAGGGCCTCTTTATGTACAGTACGTAGCGTCGACCAAGCACGGACATAAGAGAGGACACTTCTCTCTATTAATTAGCTAGCTAACACAATATATGAAACACCTAAATTAACCCCCCAAAACCCCCAACCCCCCCCCTTTCAAAAAAAACAAAAACCCCAGCCCCTGAAATGCTGTCGCTGTTGGAAATATGCCCTAGAGGCAATAATAAAATGATTATTATCATATTTCCTTGTTCATGATAAATGTCTATTATTCATGCTATAATTGTGTTATCCGGAAATCGTAATACATGTGTGAATACATAGACCACAACATGTCCCTAGTAAGCCTCTAGTTGACTAGCTCGTTGATCAAATGATAGTCATGGTTTCCTGACTATGGACATTGGATGTCGTTGATAACGGGATCACATCATTAGGAGAATGATGTGATGGACAAGACCCAATCCTAAGCATAGCACAAGATCGTGTAGTTCGTTTGCTAGAGCTTTTCCAATGTCAAGTATCATTTCCTTAGACCATGAGATCGTGTAACTCCTGGATACCCTAGGAGTGCTTTGGGTGTACCAAACGTCACAACGTAACTGGGTGACTATAAAGGTATACTACGGGTATCCCCGAAAGTATCTGTTGGGTTGACATGGATCGAGACTGGGATTTGTCACTCTGTATGACGGAGAGGTATCTCTGGGCCCACTCGGTAATGCATCATCATAATGAGCTCAATGTGACCAAGTGTTTGGTCACGAGATCATGCATTACAGTACGAGTAAAGTGACTTGCCGGTAACGGGATTGAACGAGGTATTGGGATACCGACGATCGAATCTCGGGCAAGTAACGTACCGATTGACAAAGGGAATTGTATACGGGATTACTTGAATCCTCGACATCATGGTTCATCCGATGAGATCATCGAGGAGCATGTGGGATCCAACATGGGTATCCAGATCCCACTGTTGGTTATTGACCGGAGAGTCGTCTCGGTCATGTCTGCATGTCTCCCAAACCCGTAGGGTCTACACGCTTAAGGTTCGGTGACGCTAGGGTTGTAGAGATATTAATATGCGGTAACCCGAAAGTTGTTCGGAGTCCCGGATGAGATCCCGGACGTCACGAGGAGTTCCGGAATGGTTCGGAGGTAAAGAATTGTATATAGAAAGTCCAGTTTCGGCCATCAAGAAAGTTTCGGGGGTCACCGGTATTGTACCAGGACCACCTGAAGGGTCCCGGGGGTCCACCGGGTGGGGCCACCTATCCCGGAGGGCCCCATGGGCTGAAGTGGGGAAGGGAACCAGCCCCTGGTGGGCTGGTGCGCCCCCCTTGGGCCTCCTCCTGCGCCTAGGGTTGGAAACCCTAGGGGTGGGGGGCGCCCCACTTGGCTTGGGGGGCAAGCCACCCCCTTGGCCGCCGCCCCCCCTTTGAGATCCAATCTCTAGGGGGGGGGCCCAGGGCCCCTATATAAAGAGGGGGGAGAGAGGGCTGCGCACGCCTACTCCTGGCGCCTCCCTCTCCCTCCGCACCACCTCTCCCTCTCGCTGAGCTTGGCGAAGCCCTGCCGAGATCACCGCTACTTCCACCACCACGCCGTTGTGCTGCTGGATCTCCATCAACCTCTCCCTCCCCCTTGCTGGATCAAGAAGGAGGAGACGTCTTCCCAACCGTACGTGTGTTAAACGCGGAGGTGCCATCCGTTCGGTGTTAGGATCTCCGGTGAATTGGATCACGACGAGTACGACTCCCTCAACCCCGTTCTCTCGAACGCTTCCGCTCGCGATCTACAAGGGTATGTAGATGCACTCCTCTCTCTCGTTGCTAGATGACTCCATAGATTGATCTTGGTGAAGCATAGAAATTTTTTATTTTCTGCAACGTTCCCCAACAGACGCGTGGATGCCTTTTGGTCCCGGTTGGTGCCACCAACCGGGACCAAAGGCCCTCCTGCCTGGGCTCGGCGCACCGGCCACGTGGAGGCCCATCTGTCCCGGTTTATGCAAGAACCGGGACTAAAGGTTTAGGGCATTAGTACCGACACTTTAGTCCCGGTTCAAAAACCAGGACAAATGGCCCTTACGAACCGGGACTATAGGTCCTTTTTCTACTAGTGAATTACCTCATCAAGTTCTACTTTCCTCCCACTCACTTCTTTCGAGAGAAACTCCTTCTCTAGAAAGGATCCATTCTTAGCAACGAATATATTGCCTTCGGATCTGTGATAGAAGGTGTACCCAACAATTTCCTTTGGGTATCCTATGAAGACACACTTCTCCGGTTTGGGTTTGAGCTTATCAGGTTGAAGCTTTTTCACATAAGCATCGCAACCCCAAACTTCAAGAAACGACAACTTAGGTTTGTTGCCAAACCACAGTTCATACGGTGTCGTCTCAACGGATTCTGATGGTGCCCTGTTTAACGTGAATGCAGCTGTCTCTAATGCATAATCCCAAAATGATAGTGGTAAATCAGTAAGAGACATCATGGATCGCACCATATCTAATAAAGTGCGGTTACGACATTCGGATACTCCATTACGCTGTGGTGTTCCAGGTGGCGTGAGTTGTGAAACTATTTCATATTGTTTTAAGTGAAGGCCAAACTCGTAACTCAAATATTCACCTCCACGATCAGATTGTGGAAACTTTATTTTCTTGTCACAATGATTCTCCACTTCACTCTAAAATTCTTTGAACTTTTTAAATGTTTCAGACTTGTGTTTCATTACATAGATATACCCATATCTGCTCAAATCATCTGTGAAGGTCAGAAAATAATGATACCTTCCATGAGCCTCAACACTCATCGGACTGCATACATAGGTATGTATTATTTCCAATAAGTCATTAGCTCGTTCCATTGTTCCGGAGAATGGAGTTTTAGTCATCTTACCCATAAGGCACGGTTCGCAAGTATCAAATGATTCATAATCAAGTGATTCCAAAAGCCCATTAGCATGGAGTTTCTCCATGCGCTTTACACCAATATTACCTAAACGGCAATGCCACAAGTATGTTGCACTATCATTATCAACTTTGCATCTTTTGGCATCAATATTATGAATATGTGTATCACTACGATCAAGATTCAATAAACCATCAACATTGGGTGTATGACCATAGAAGGTTTTATTCATGTAAATAGAATAACAATTATTCTCTGTCTTAAATAAATAACCGTATTGCAATAAACATGATCTAATCATATTCATGCTTTTAATGCAAACACCAAATAACATTTTTTTAGGTTCAACTCTAATCCCAAAAGTATAGGGGGTGCGATGATGATCATATCAATATTGGAACCACTTCCAACATACATCGTCACTTCACCCTTAACTAGTCTCTATTTATTCTACAACTCCTATTTTGAGTTACTAATATTAGCAACTGAACAAGTATCAAATACCCAGGGGTTACTACGAGCACTAGTAAGGTACACACAAATAACATGTATATCAAATATACCTTTGTTTACTTTGCCATCCTTCTTATCCACCAAATTTTTGGGGTAACTCTGCTTCCAGCGACCATTTCCTTTGCAGTAGAAGCACTTAGTTTCAGGCTTAGGTCCATCTTTGGGCTTCTTCCCGGGAGCAGCAACTTGCTTGCTATTCTTCTTGAAGTTCCCTTTCCTTCCCTTTGCCCTTTTCTTGAAATTAGTGATCTTGTTTAATCATCAACACTTGATGCTTTTGCTTAATATCCACCTTCATCGATTTCAGTATCATGAAGAGCTCAGGAATCGCTTTTGTTATCCCTTGCATATTATAGCTCATCATGAAGTTCCAATAACTTGGTGATGGTGTCTAGAAAACTCTGTCAATCACTATCTTATCTGGAAGATTAACTCCCACTTGATTTAAGCGATTGTAGTACCCAGACAATCTGAGCACATGCTTACTACTTGAGCTATTCTCCTCCATTTTTTAACTATAGAACTTGTTGGAGACGTCATATCTCTCAACTTGTGCATTTGCTTGAAATATTAACTTCAACTCCTGGAACATCTCATATATTCCATGGCGTTCAAAACGTCTTTGAAGTCCCGATTCTAAGCTGTAAAGCATGATGCACTAAACTATCAAGTAGTCATCATATTGAGCTAGCCAAACGTTCATGACCTAGTAGTGGATCAAGGACATAATTCTTCTGTGCAGCAATGAGGATAAACCTCATATCACGGCCCAGTCCGCATTTCTATCATCTTTCAACTTAGTTTTCTCTAGGAACATATAAAAAAACATAGGGAAGCTACAACGTGAGCTATTGATCTACAACATAATTTGCAAATACTATCAGGACTAAGTGCATGATAAATTAAAGTTTCAATTAATCATATTACTTAAGAACTCTCACTTAGATAGACATCCCTCTAGTCATCTAAATGATCACGTGATCCATATCAACTAAACCATGTCCGATCATCGCGTGAGATGGAGTAGTTTTTAATGGTGAACATCTCTATGTTGATCATATCTACTATATGATTCATGCTCGACCTTTCGGTCTCCAGTGTTCTGAGGCCATATCTGCATATGCTCAGCTCGTCAAGTTTAACCCGAGTATTCTGCATGTGCAAAACTGGCTTGCACCCGTCGTATGTGAACGTAGAGCCTATCACACCCGATCATTATGTGGTGTCTCAGCACGAAGAACTATCGAAACGGTGCATACTAAGGGAGAACACTTATAGCTTGAAATTTTAGTAAGGGATCATCTTATAATGCTACCGCCGTACTAAGCAAAATAAGATGCATAAAAGATAAACATCACATGCAATCAAAATATCTGACATGATATGGCCATCATCATCTTGTGCCTTTGATCACCATCTCCAAAGCACCTTCATGATCTCCATCGGCTTGACACCTTGATCTTCATCGTAGCATTGTTGTCGTCTTGCCGATAACTTTGTTACAAAACATGGTCATCTCATACAACAATTTTATATCACATCATGTCTTGACCATATCACATCACAACAAGCCCTGCAAAAACAAGTTAGACGTCCTCTACTTTATTGTTGCAAGTTTTACGTTGCTGCTACGGGCTTCTAGCAAGAACCGTTCTTACCTACGCATCAAAACCACAAGGATTTTTCGTCAAGTGTGCTATTTTAACCTTCAACAAGGACAAACCGTAGTCAAACTTGATTCAACTAAAGTTGGAGAAACAGACGCCCGCCATCCACTTGTGTGCAAAGCACGTTGGTAGAACCAGTCTCATGAACGCGGTCATGTAATGTTGGTCCGAGCCGCTTCATCCAACCATACCGCCAAATCAAAGTAAGACGTCGGTGGTAAGCAGTATGACTATTATCGCCCACAACTCATTGTGTCCTAATCGTTCATATAACATCTACGCATAGACCTGGCTCTGATGCCACTGTTGGGGAACGTAGTAATTCAATTTTTTTTCCTATGATCACGCAAGATCTATCTGGGAGATGCATAGCAACGAGAGGGGAGAGTGTGTCCACGTACCCTCGTAGACCGAAAGCGGAAGCGTTTAGTAACGCGGTTGATGTAGTCGAACGTCTTCACGATCCAATCGATCCAAGTACCAAATGTACGTCACCTCTGTGTTCAGCACACATTCAACATGATGACGTCCCTCGAGCTCTTGTCCAGTTTAGGACGAGGGAGAGTTTCGTCAGCACGATGGCATGGCGACGGTGTTGATGATGTTACCGGCGTAGGGCTTCACCTAAGCACTACGACGATATGACCGAGGTGTTAAACTGTGGAGGGGGCGCCGCACACGGCTAAGAGAACAACTGTTGTGCTTTGGGGTGCCCCTCTGCCCCCGTATATAAAGGAGGGAGGAGGATGAGGCCGATCTAGGAGGGGCGCACCTATAGGGGGAGTCCAACTAGGATTCCCAATCCTAGTTGGAGTCCCCTTCCTTTTCCAAGAGGGGGAGAGAGGGAAAGAGGTGGAGAGGGAGAAGGAAAGAGAGGGGCGCCACCCCCTCCTAGTCCTATTAAGACCAGCCATGGGGGGGCACTCTGCAGCCCTCCTCTCCTTTCCACTAAAGGCCATTAAGGCCCACTACTTCCCCCCCCCCCCCGGGGGGGGGGGGGGCGGTAACATCCCGGTACTCCGAAAAATGGCCGAACCATTCCGAAACCTTTCCGATGTCCGGACATAACCTTCCAATATATCAATCTTTATTTCTCGACCATTTAGAGACTCCTCGTCACGTCTGTGATCTCATCCGGAACTCCGAACAAACTTCCGTCATCAAAAACACATAACTCATAATACAAATTGTCATCGAACGTTAAGCATGCAGACCCTACGGGTTCGAGAACTATGTAGACATGGTCGAGACACATCTCTAATCAATAACCAATAGCGGAACCTGGATGCTCATATTGGCTCCTACATATTCTACGAAGATCTTTATCGGTCAAACTGCATAACAACATACGTTGTTCCCTTTGTCATCGGTATGTTACTTTCCCGAGATTCGATCGTCGGTATCATTATACCTAGTTCAATCTCGTTACCGGAAAGTCTCTTTACTCGTTTCGTAATGCTTCATCCTGCAACTAACTCATTAGTCACATTGCTTGCAAGGCTTATAGTGATGAGCATTATCGAGAGGGCCCATAGATACCTCTCCGAAACACGGAGTGACAAATCCTAATCTTGATTTATGCCAACCCAACAAACACCTTCGGAGACACCTGTAGAGCACCTTTATAATCACCCAGTTACGTTGTGAAGTTTGATAGCACACAAGGTGTTCCTCCGGTATTCGGGAGTTGCATAATGTCATACTCCAAGGAACATGTATAAGTCATGAAGAAAGCAGTAGCAATGAAACTGTAACGATAATGCCATTCGGATGGGTCTTGTCCATCACATCATTCTCCTAATGATGTGATCTCGTTCATCAAATGACAACACATGTCTATGGTTAGGAAACATAACCATCTTTGATTAACGAGCTAGTCAAGTAGAGGCATACTAGGGACACTTTGTTTTGTCTATGTATTCACACAAGTACTAAGTTTCCAGTTAATACAATTCTAGCATGAATAATAAACAGTTATCATGATATAAAGAAATATAAATAACAACTTTATTATTGCCTCGAGGGCATATTTCCTTCACATGGGACATCCTTGCCGAAAGCCCCTAGAGGGGGTGAAGAACGGCAATAACTCCTCATTCACACGGACCACAAACCTTACTGATGTTACACACTTCATTATCAGTCGGATAAAAGACAAACTGAAGCCCAATTTGGACATGATCGCCTGAAGATAATGCCATTCGACACGGTCATAAGCTTTCATCATGTCCAACTTTACATCACATACCCAATTCTTTCCCTTCCTCCTCTTCATAGCATGAATACTCTCATGAGCAATAAGAACATTATCTGTAATGAGTCGCCCAGGCACAAACGCACTTTGCTCCTCACTTACAATGTCATCAAGAAAGTTTCTCATCCTGTTAACAATACATTTTGCTACAATCTTGTACAAAACAGGACACAAAGAAATAGGTATATACTGGTTTATTCGTTGTGCATGCCGAACCTTAGGGATAAGGGTGATGGAGGTGTCATTTATACCTTCTGGTAGCTCGCCCCCATTCAAAAAGCTCAACACTCCTGGGACTATATCATCTTTCAACAACGACCAATGTCTCTGAAAAAATCCCGCAGTAAATCCATCCACTCTGGGTGCTTTGGATGGGGCCATCTGAAACATTGCCACCCTCACCTCTTCTGCCATAAACGGGTTATCTAGATGTGCATTCATGGGTGTTGTCACCCTAGTTGGAACTAAGTCCAGCAGTTCATCGAGGGATCTGACTCCTTGAGATGTATACAAGGTTGTGTAGAAATGACGTACTTCTTCTTGGTCATCTGCCAAGGACTGGCATACCAACCCATCTGCCCGTACAAGCCCTTCAATTTTGTTCATTCTCCTGCGTTGAGCTGCTTGTGCATGAAAAAATGTTGTATTCCTATCTCCCTCGCGCAAGTATGGTACCCTAGACCTCTAGTGCATCCAAATCTCCTCCTGGTGAAGTGCCTCATGCAGCTTCTTAACCGTGGCCTTTTCTTCATCAGAGGGACCTCTCCTGCCCGCACGACTTCTAAGCTGGTTCAACCTCTGTCGAAACTTCCTTACTTTGGCCGTCAGGCTACCGAACTCACATGCGCCCCATGCGGATAACGAGCTCTGCATATTATTAAGCGCACTAATCACTCTAGACAGGCCATGCAGCCCAACTCCCTTTTGCCAATTGTTCATAACAAAATTATCATAATCTGCATGTGTCTGCCATACATCTTCGTAGCGGAACGGTTTCACTCCCCTTCTCCTCTCAGCCTCATTTGTACGGAGTTCGATCAAGACCAAGCAATGGTCAGATTCCGTGGTACTAATGTGCCAAACACTTAATTGCCCGAACAGCCGCATCAAAGTTGGGTTCCCAAACGCTCTATCAAGTCAGGCCCTCACATTATCATCACCTGCTTGGCCATTGTCCCAAGTGTACTCCGTTCCAGACCACCCCATATCATGGAACAAGCAATCATCAGCTGCCTCACGAAACACACGCATCTGCCATTCAACATACGTAGCAAAATGAGTGAACCTACACTCTAAAATATGTTTATATACATTTATATGTAGTTCGTATTGAAATCTCTGAAAGCGGAGGGAGTATGCGATATA